>NC_016088.4:34909083-34992039 GCF_000004515.6 Glycine max | reverse complement strand
ATGCACTAAATCATTTTTTTTTCTTGTTTCTAAGTGTCAAAAGCTTCTAACAATCCCTAAAAAAAAGAAAGATATATATATATATATATATATATATATATCTATATATATATATATATCCGTAACAGTCGAGACGCTGATATATATATACTATATCTCGATGTCCATACGACAATATATATATATATATATATATATATATATATATATATATATATATATATATATATATATATATATATATATATATATATATATATATATATATATATATATATATATATATATATATATATATATATATATATATATATATATATATATATATATATATATATATATATATATATATATATATATATATATATATATATATATTATTAGTAATTATGTTTGATGTTTGATTATTTGTTGCGTTATTTTCATCCGTAATTATTTTTAAGGAGGTTAATTTAGTTAATAGAGGGGTGTGAATAGATAAGGATCTATCTTCTCAAAGAAGCCTCTTGAGAAAGCTTCTCAAAGAAGCCACGAGGAAGCTTCTGGAAGAAGCCTCTTAATGAAGCTTCTAGAGAAAGCTACATGAAGTTGCCTCGGTAAAAACGCTTCCCAGCCTTCGTTAACCGTTGGATCTTCTCAAAATTTGGTCTGCAACTTCACAAGACACTTGTCCATGATCTGACCATTGGGATCTTTGCAAAGATGTCTGGAGTCTGCTAGAAGCCTCTTAATGAAGCTTCTAGAGAAAGCTACATGAAGCTGCCTCGGTAAAAACGCTGTCCAGCCTTCGTTAACCGTTGGATCTTCTCGAAATTTGGTCTGCAACTTCACAAGACACTTCTCCATGATCTGACCGTTGGGATCGTTGAGAAGATATCTGGAGTGTGCTCGAAGCTTCCGTTCCCTAGAGCATTTCTTATTTAAGCACTTCAGCCTTTTCTTTCGTGTAGCTTAGAAAAAATGTCATTTCTTCTTCTTTCTTTCTTCCAAAGCCATTTCTAAAGTTCCAAGCACTTTCTCCATCACCCACAACCACCATTAGCTACCACAAACCATCATTGTTCTCCATTGAAAACCCACACCGAGAGGAACCCTTCAACCGAAGCGGAATCTTCCAACTTGGCTTGCAGTTCCGCTAGAGAACGAAACCCTAATCTGACCTTTCGTTTTCTTTCGAGGTAACCATGGTTCTATGCTTGTTTCTTGTTAGTTTCATCTTGTCTTTGCATCTTTTCTGACTTTGGAACCGCCATTGCATGTCTTATGCTTCCTTTGAAAAACCTTAGAGAAAGAGACTTTGTAAACGTTATCCTTTCATGAAATGTATGTTATTTTCGTAACCTACACTGAACCCCGGTCACATTGGCGTGGTCGGAATTTCCAAATGACGTTCCTTTGTAAAACCTGAAATGCTCTCAGCTCTTTCATGTAGTGATGTGGGTGTTTTACCCAGAGCACTGTTACTATCTTTGTTTTCTGAAATCCATACTAAGTCTCCTTCGTTTTGGCATGGTAGAGGCTTGTGTGGAATCGACGAGCAAGGACAAAAAGGAATCTTCAAGTGACGCGATGAGGAATCCGCGGGGTAGCTCACGATAGGTAAGGGGAGTTTATTATAAAATTTACCGTTTTAACACCATAGTTAGGGTTAGGGAACCTAGCTATGAGGATATCTGCCTGTCCCTGTTGCATGCTGATTTTTCTTCATTGAAAATTACGTTTTAACTAATGGGATGATATATATATATATATATATATATATATATATATATGTATTGTGATGAATGATATTGTTTTGGTTGTTTGAAATGTGTTGTTTGAAGACCGTGCGTGTGGAAATAATATTGTTGTGTTTGTTTGAATTGTTGTTGATGTTGCTATTGAGGATTTTAATTGATATGTGATGATAATGATAATTATGATGATATTGATTTGAGATGACGTTGTTAATAAAGGCCATGTCAACATGAATTGATATGAAATGAGGTTGTTGTTGTTGTTGATAACGTCATTGAGATGAGATGATATTTATGTTGTGAATGACATGGAAAGACAATTTGTTGATTGATGTTGGAAATGCATTGGCATGTGCATGTTGTGTATGTTCGTGGGGGGCACTGTGCACTGACCTTTCAGGGTCTATGGCACTAGCTTTTGGCCACGTTCATACGTTGGATGTTGTGTATGGTCGTGGGGGGCACTGTGCACTGACCTTCCAGGGTCTTTGGCACTAGCTTTTGGCCACGATCATACATCGTATGAAGTGTATGTCATGGGGGGTAGAGTGCACTGACCTTGTCGGATGGCCCAGACGTGGGTAACTAGCGTGGTTAGAGAATCTAAGCATTCCTGAGGGGATGCTTAGGCGCTTTAATTGGTCCATGGTATTTGGCACTTACTTTTGGCCGTGATCATAGCACATACGACACAGGAAATAGAGTAACTGCGGCCAAGTGTACTTTGTACTAGGGGGCTGTCACCTGGTAGGGAACACCTTTGGGCTCCCAGACTGATCACCTATGGGAGGGGGGCTGTTACGTGCACAACTGGGTGGTCTCGACAAACTCAGCACAGTTCCCTAAGTGAGAGTGTTGTGTGGGCACGCTTAGGCTATTTCCTGAGGTTTGGTTGTTGTTGGTACATATCACATTGCATCTGAGTGTTGAGTCAGGTGCATACATCATTCTATGCAGTCTTGATTGGGTCCATGGATGGATGATGAATATTTGTTGGATATGAGTGTTGAATAATGATTGTTGTGTATGCTTATCATGTTTGCCTATGTTCCTTTCTAATTATGGTTATTTGGAATTGGTATTGGTTCTTTTATAATAAACTCACCCTTGCAATTTTGTATCGTGTGGTTGATACCTATGATGATCACGAACCTTGTTCGTGGGAGCAGAATGACAGTGGCAGGGTGTAGGGAGTAAGATTCTGGTGAGGAGCCACCGAGCCGACGTGATGACGTTGGCGTTATTTTGGGAGAGAGTTGTGTTTTGTAATCAACTCCTCCGTAGTTGGTTTTTAAGTTTTATTTTGTTGAGTTAAAGATGTATATATATATATATATATATATATATATATATATATATATATATATATATATATGAACATATTTAATTTTCGTTATGTGTATGACATGTACCGAATTATTGTTTCTATGTAATTATGTTGTGACAAAATCACTTCTATTTTTATAATAAAAAATTAAGGGAGTTCTTTTTATACAAATTGAAATTATCGAATATTAGAGTGTGGATACCGTAGCGACGAGGCGGGTCGTTACAATTACCATAAAATGGCATTTCCCAATTAAGCATAAGATTTATTTCAACACACTGCTCCAATACAGTGTCAAGATTAGAAAGACATGAATCAAAAGAAGAGCCAAAGACAGAGAAGTCATCCATGAAAACTTCAATACTTTTCTCCACAAAATCAGTGAAAATAACAAGCATACAATGCTGAAATGTAGCAGGAGCATCACAAATACCGAAAGGCATCTTCCTATAAGAAAAATCATCGAAGGGACAGATAAAAGTTGTCTTCTCTTGATCTTCGGTATTAATAGTGATTTGATTATATCCTGAGTACCCATCAAGAAAGCAATAGAATGTTAGACAAGTGGCTTAAATAATTTAAGAGGGGGGGGGGGGTGAATAAAGTTTTAAAATATTCCCAATTAATCAAGTTCTAATTCCTTTTTTAAATCTATATGTTCAGAATATAGAAGATGGAGATGAAGATGCAAACTATTTCGACAATATTCTTCAATTATGCAAGATAAAAATATTTGAGATAAAAATAACCAAGATAGGGAAGAGAGAAATGCAAACTCGTTTTATCTTGGTTCGGCCACTTCCCGTGCCTACGTCCAGTCGTCAAGCAACCCACTTGAGATTTTTCACTATCTTTGCAAAACTCTTTTACAACTTTTGAAAAGCCTAGGGACCCCTCTCCTTTGTGTTCAGGATTCTCATAATTCAAGAGACAAACAGTCTCTTGATCACAACAATTCTTTTCAGAAAGTACATAAGTTTTTCTCTCTTTTAGAGAAGATGATACAAGTTGAAGATCTTAGAAGAATACTCAATTGATTTGCAAGTGTTTGCCCAATGATTTGTTTATGAGAGAATAAGACAATAAGGTTTTGAAAAACTCTGAAGATTTTTCGTAAAACAAGTCATATAGTTATAGGCCAATGGTGGCTTTTAATTTTTTTTTTTGAAGAGATGTGACCTTTCAAAGCATTTTTGAAATTCCCTCATTGGTAATCGATTACTGCTTCTTGGTAATTGATTACACAGTTATACATTGAGGGGTCATGACTTTTCAATTTGAATTTCTGAAGTTTCGTTACTGGTAATCAATTACAGTAAATGGGTAATTGATTACAATATTCAAAATTCAAGTTTTAAACTTCTTTTTTAAAAACCAATTAGCAATCTGTCTCTGGTAATCGATTACAATTGTTGGATCAAGTGGCCTCGGAATAAATAAGAAGGGGGGGGGGGTTGAATTAATTATTAATGAACCTTTACTGATTAAAAATCTATCCTTCTTAATGTTACTAGATTCAATTAGGCTTTTACTATAATGTTAAGAAAGTAAAGAACAGTAATTGAAACTTTAACCAAAAGTAAAAGCGATAATTAAAGTGCACAACGGAAATTAAAGAGTGTAGGGAAGAAGAAGACAAACACAAGAGTTTTATACTGGTTCAACAACAACCCATGCCTACATCTAGTCCCCAAGCGACCTATTGTCCTTGAAATTTCTTTTTAACCTTGTAAAAACCTTTACAAGCAAAGATCCACAAGGGATGTACCCTCCCTTGTTCTCTTTGAACAACCAAGTGGATGTACCCTCCACTTGAACTGATCCACAAGAGATGTACCCTCTCTTGTTCTCAGTTACAATAACCCAAGTAGATGTACCCTCTACTTGTACCACAAAGGATGTACCCTCTAATGTGTTAAGACAAAGTTCTCAGGCGGTTAGTCCTTTGAAACTTTGTGAAGGGGAAACAAAAGATATCTCAGGCGGTTTGTCCTTTGAAATCTTTTGTTTAAGGGAAAGGGAAGAAACAAAAAAATTCTCAGACTGTGTCGTTTTGAATTCTTTGAAAAGGGAGAAGGGAGACACAAAAGAATTCAGGCGGTTAGTTCTTCGTTCTTTTGGAAAAGGGAGAAGAGAGACACAAAAAGAATTCAGGTAGTTAGTCCTTGGCGAATTCTTTTTGGCAAAGGGAGAAGAGAATGAAAAGATATAACACACTTTTGTTTTCTGTGAAAAAACAACGTTTGGAAACCAGAAAACTCAGAAAGCTTTTGGCAAAGGAAGAAGAAGAAGAAGAATTTCAAAAAGATGTTCAAAGAGATTCAAAGGTTGTAAAAGAATATTTGAAAAGTTATTAAAATGCAAGTCAAGGTCTTGCTTTTATAGACCCTTCATGTTTGGTCAAGAAAAACCATTGGAAGAGTTATAACCTTGAGAAAAACCTGAAAACCATTGGAAGAGTTACATCTCTTGATTTTTATTCAAAACTTGTCACTGGTAATCGATTACCAAAACCATGTAATCGATTACACAAAGAATTTTATGAAAAGATGTGACTCTTCACAATTGAATTTGAATTTCAACGTTCAGATATATTGGTAATCGATTACCAATATATTGTAATCGATTACACCATTTAAAAATCAATTGGAATGTTGCAAATTCAATTAAAAGCTTTTGAATTCAAACTTTGCCACTGGTAATTGATTATAGGAAACTGATAATCGATTACTAGAGAGTAAAAACTCTGGTAACTTAGAAAATTTTGAGAAAAAATCTTTTGAAAAACAAAACTTTGCTATGTTTGTTTTCTGAAAAATCTTTTCTATACTTCCCTTGTGAAGTCTTCTTGATTTCTTCTCTTGAATCTTGAATTCATCTTCTCTTGAATCTTGAAATCAAATTTCTCTTGATTCTTGAATCTTCTTGATTTCTTCTCATGAAACTTGAAATTAAACTTAATCTTGAACTTGTTGACTCAATCTTGAAATCATTCTTTGGGCTTTTTTTCATCATCTTTGTCATCATTAAAACTACTTGAATCAACTTGATTCATCATTGTGAAGCTTGCTTCTACAACAATGCTTGGTAATCGATTACCAGTAGAAAAAATACTTATTTTAGCAATGATAAAACATTTTTAAAACTTTTTATAATCATTTGAAAATCATGTTTTTGAGGCCAAACCTTTTTAACCAATAAGAGATTTTTTTAACAAAAATAAACTTAGTTTTATCTTTCTCTTGATCTTGTTTTCTTGATCTTGAATTTTGGCTTGAAGTAATCTTGTGTTGCTTGCATCTTAGCATTGTTAGTCGTTATTTACGACTAACTTTTGCATTGAATAATTACATGAAATTAGCATCTTTCCCCCAATTTATGGTTCTTTTATGAATTGTACATATTTTCATGTTTAGTTTGATTTTATACAGTAGATGATGGAAGCTTGCTTGTGGGGCTTCTATGGAGGCTGGATCTTTGAGCTTTAATTAGGTCCTTTAATGGTGATTTTCCACCATGGAAATGCAGTGGAAGGCAAAAGAGAAAAGGTGAGAGGAGGCGCCATCCACTAGGGAACAAGCCATGGAAGAAAGAACTTCACCACCAAGATGAGCCTTGGATAAAAAGCTTGGAGAGGAAGCTTCAATGGAGGAAAAGAAAGAGGGATAGAAAGGGAGAGGGGGGAGCACGAAATTGAAGTAAGAAAAAAGGGAGAGAAGTTTAACTTTGAGTTGTGTCTCACAAGACTCTCATTCATCAAAGTTACAACAAGTGTTACACATGTTTCTATTTATAGACTAGGTAGCTTCCTTGAGAAGCTTTCTTGAGAAAACTTCCTTAAGAAGCTTCTTTGAGAAAACTTCCTTGAGAAGCTAGAGCTTAGCTACACACACCCCTCTAATAACTAAGCTCACCTCCTTGAGAAGCTTCCTTGAGAAGATTCCTAAAGAAGCAAGAGCTTAGCTACACATACCTCTCTAATAGCTAAGCTTACCTCCTTGAGATGAGAAGCTAGAGCTTATCTACACACCCCCTATAATAGCTAAGCTCACCCCCATGACAAAATACATGAAAATACAAAAAAGTCCTTACTACAAAGACTACTCAAAATGCCTCAAAATACAAGGCTAAAATCCTATACTACTAGAATGGCCAAAATACAAGACCCAAACTAAGGAAAAACCCTATTATAATATTTACAAAGATAAGTGGGCTCATACTTAGCCCATGGGCTCAAAATCTACCCTAAGGTTCATGAGAACCCTAGGGCCTTCTCTTGGATCTCTGGCCCAATCAACTTGGAGTCTTCTATCCAATGCCCTTGTGGAGTAGGATTGCATAAGTAGATACTCCCATTTTGTGAATTAATGTAGAATCCACTTCAGTTTCAGGCCAAAAGAAGAGAAGGTCTAGCAGCTGGTGTCTCGCTAAGTGAGGCATATGCGCTTAGCGAGAGACATCCGCTAAGCGAGGCACTCAGCTCGCTTAGCATGATAGGAAACCCTAGAAGAGGATCAACCAGAAATATGCTCACCTAGCGCACCACAATGCTCGCCCAGCGAGTCGTTTGTCTCTTCTCGCGCTCAGTGCACCCAGCTCGCTAAGCCAAATTTCACTAACTCGTGCTTAGTGAGCCAATCTTGCTAAGCGAGCCTTCAGAATCTGAAACATCAACGAGCCTTTAAAACACTAAAGTTGGCGAAAATCAAAGGAGGAAGAGTCAAAAAATAGAGCCAGGAGAGAAGCCCAAACAACAGAAACAAGCCTCCAAGAGAGTTTAGGTTAGAGGAGTGAGTTTAGGGTTCTAGAGGTTGGAGAAGACATCCTCAACCATTCTTAGCCATTTTCTTCCCTCAAAATCTATCCTTTGTGCTGAAAGTTCATTGCTTGTAATGGAAGGCTAAACCTCTTGTTGGGGAGTTCTGTTGAACCTTTGATGTAAAACTCTCTTACTATCTATTTAATGTTGTTTTTATATGTTCATTGCTTCTATCTATGCTTATTTCTACATGCTTGTGGCTTGATCACGCATTTGTATGTATAGTTAGGATTTTTAGTACTAGGAAGTGCTTTAAAACCTTAGAACTTGGTAGAGCAAGCTAGAAAACTGTATGTCTAGGAATGGAGTGCATCGATCTAGTCCTATTTATGTTGTAATCGTAATGCAACTCTTTTAGACTAAGTTTATTGAGGTATCTAGGACGAGGTTTAAATAGAGTTAGGCCCATTCACTCGAGGGATCTTGGTTTGGGTAATTTCTCAGCATCAGAACTCTAGGATAACGTTAAATAGAGAAAAATATTTAACAACATCAAAGGGAATTCAATAGGACAACCCAACATGCTTTTTCTTGACTATTTTTACTTCTCAAACTCTAGATATTTTGATTTGTGTTTAATTAGATTTTCATACAAAAATCCAAGTTAATATTTACTTGCTTTATATAAATGTTTGCTCATTGAACCTATATTTTCTGAGTGAAACAAGTCCCCCGTGGATACGATACTCGGTTCTTACCGTTTTATATTACTTACGCAACTCGGTACACTTTCCTATTAGTTTGCCGAAGAGCGAACAAAGTTTTTGGCGCTGTTGCCGGGGAATTTCTTTCCACTTAGATAGTATAGTTCAGTTTGTAGACATTTATTCTTTATTCTTTGATTGATTTTTGTGAATAGGTAGTTAGAATTTACTTTCTCTGGATTTGGTTAAATGCTTAGTAGAATAAATATTTTTAGATTTTCAAAAGATATACCCTGTACCTTACAAATTTCTCTCCCCCTTTGACAACATCAAAAAATAAGGAAGCACCGTAAAAGCAAAAAGAAGGAGCAGAAAGATCCATATATAACCAGAAATAAACAATCATTCACACATAATAAACAACTAAGTCAGAATATAGTACTAAACATATCAAGTCCAAAACAGAATTATAAATGACCAAATTTTAAATAAACAAAATGTAGAAAGTCTGAAATATCAAGGAATTTAAAGACAGATAATGCTAGATAAAATGGTACTGAAGAGCTTTATGGATCAGTCGGAGGATCAAAGCATCGACAGATGAAGCTCATATCATCCTCAAGACTCGTGATACGTGAATCCATAGCATCAAAACGATCACCTACAAATGTTTGAAGATCTCGAAGTTCACTTAGAACATCATGTAGCAGTGAAGAGAAGGGAGCCCTTGGTGGTGGCGGTGAGGGTGTACGTTCATCAGGAGTAGTAGGTGGAAGGTCTTGTTTTCGCACCCACTGACCATCCATATCCATCCGATATCCAAATGATGCAACAATAGTAGCTCCAATGGCAAATGAGTGTTTAACCTTAACAAAGGGTTCAACATCTAGAGGAACGTTAAAATGTTGGAGAAAAAAAGCCCAGCCAATTTGATGTAATGCCTTATGCATACGGTAGCGGACAAGATGAACCCAGTCAATTTGATGACTGGTTTGAAGGGCCCACAACAGAATCAAATCCTCCTTAGAAGCCTGAGCAAGATTTAATAAATGGGGAAGCAAGATACGACACAAAATGTAGTGCATGATATGACATTCAAAAGGGAATGAACCAGCAAGCAATCAGTCAGTCATGTCAGCATTTTCATTACAAACCATTTTGTGGGCATCATGATTTGAATAAATATGCTTCCAATCATCAACCAAAGTGCCCTAAAAAAGTACACCTTGACTACTTAATTTTGTAAATGAGTAAAATAAGGACTGATCAACCACAATAGGAATTTTATGCACCTCAGAAAAGATGACACCATCATGAATTTTCATATTATTATAAAAGACACGAACTAAATCAAGATAGTATGGAAATTTGAGAGTCATAAAATCGATTAATTCAGAATTTTGAAAGACTTGATAACAATCAAAAGTCTCTCCTTCAAAGAACTATAAGTCTAAATATTTGGGATCAAGAATGACTTTATTTGAAAACAAGAAATAGTACCTTTGACGTTGATCATCGGAGGAAAATAGAGTTAAGGAGCGTGGTGAGGAAAAGGAGGGATTGGATGGTGTTGATGAGTCACCGGAAGTGCCTTGGCGATGTTGGCCTGCAGCGGTGGTGGTTGAAGTTGATCCTTTTCACTTCTTAGATGATTCTTCCATTTCGTGCTTTTTTGTGAATTTTGATAGGTGGGGTTTGTAGATGATGAAAAATGATGAAGTTTGCACTTTGTTTGAAGTGATTTAGGTAAGAAACGAGAGAGATATGACGATTTGAAATTTTAGGGATAGAGGGCGCCGTTAGTGAGAAAGGGAGGAAGAGGGTTTTGCACTAGGAGAGAGAAAAAACTGTATTTATAGACAGGAATGAGTTGTAATCGATTACAGCCATGTTAATTGATTATAGGTGTAACCTGTAATTGCCCACAACTTCTGGTAATCGATTACAACCATGTAATCGATTATAGTGGTCATGTTCTATGGTAATCGATTACCAGACCCTAAAATATGATTTTCAAGTCTAATAATTATGAAAAACAATTTATTATAAGCAACCAATATACACAATTATTGTAAACAATCAAAACATTTATAATAAACAATCATGATAAACAACCATAAAAAAATAATTATTATAAACAATCAAAGTAACAATCATCATAAACAAGCATGATAAATACCCATCAAAATCAATCATTATAAACAATCAAAATGGTTAGGAATCTAAGTTAATTGAGTCTATGAGTCCTAATTCTCTTCTAATAGCAAAGAATTTTTCTTTGGGGAGAGGTTTTGTAAAGATATCAGCTAACTGATTCTTTGTGTCAACAAATTCTAATATTCAATCCCCTTTTTGAAAATGGTCTCGAAGGAAGTGATGCCTTATTTAAATATGCTTTGTTCTAGAGTGTAGAATAGGATTTTTGGACATATTGATTGCACTTGTATTGTCACAACAGATAGGTATATGATCAAGCTTTAAGCCATAATCAAAGAGTTGTTGTCTCATCCAAAGGATTTGTGCACAATAACTTCCAGCAAAAATATATTCTGCTTCTGCAGTTGATAAGGCAACACTATTTTGCTTTTACTATGCCATGATACTAGAGCAGAACCAATAAAATGACAAGTGCCACTAGTACTTTTTCTATCAGTTTTGCATCCAGTAAAATCAGAATCAGAGTATCCTACTAAGTTATAAGAGGAATTCTTAGGATACCATAACCCTAGATTTATAGTGCCTAATAAATATCTCATTATTCTTTTAATGGTACTAAGGTGAGATTCTTTAGGATTTGCTTGATATCTTGCACACATACAAACACTAAACATTATATTAGGTCTACTTGGTGATAAATAAAGAAGAGATTCGATCATACCTCTATATTTCTTTATGTCTATTGATTGACCGGCTTCATCTTTATCCAGATAGCAAGCAGTGCTCGTAGGAGTGACCATTTGTTTAGCATTTTCATCCCAAACCTGTTAAGCAGTTCTTTGCAATATTTTGACTAACTAATAAATATTCCATTCTTTGTTTTTTTTATTTGTAGTCCAAGGAAGAAATTCAACTCTCCCATCATGGACATTTCAAACTCACTTTGCATATCTTGAGAGAATTCTTTGCACAAAGAATCATTAGTAGACCTAAAGATTATATCATCAACATAAATTTGTACTAAAAGAATGTCATTCATTTTTATTTTGATAATAAGTGTGGTATCAACTTTTCCTCTAGTGAAGCCCTTTTTCTAAGAGAAATTTGCTCAATCGTTCATACCAAGCCCTAGGGGCTTGTTTTAAACCATATAGAGTCTTTTTTAATTTAAAGACACGATTAGGCATATATGAATTTTCAAAACCAGGAGGTTGATCAACATACACTTCTTCTTGAATAAAAACATTTAAAAAAAGCACTTTTAACATCCATTTGATAAAGTTTAAAATCCATTATGGATGCAAAGACTAATAGCATTCTAATGGCTTCTAATCTGGCTACAGAAGCATATGTTTATTCATAATCTGTTCCTTCTTCTTGATTATATCCTTTAGCCACTAATCTAGCCTTATTTCTAATAACTATTCCATGTTCATCCAATTTGTTTCTAAATACCCATTTGATCATTAGGTTTTTCAACTAATTCCCAAACTTGATTTCTTTCAAATTGATTCAACTCTTCTTGCATAGCAATGATTCAATGTTCATCAGTTATGACATCATTTAAATTTTTAGGTTCAATTAAAGAAACAAATGCCATATTATTGCATGCATCTTTAAGAGAGTGTCAAGTTGTTACCCCTTTTGAGATGCCACCGATGATATTATCAAGAGGATGATATCTTAAAGTTCTCCACTCTCTTGGAAGATCTGTATTTGTTTTAGTTTCATCAATTTGAGTCTTTATCATTTCCATCTCCTTTGCCTTTGTGCCCTTCCTCATGAATGTGCATGTCTTCTAAAGAATCTGTAATATCATCAAGTGTTTCCTTTCTTTGCCTTATAGGATTAGTGATCGAGGCCATACCCGAATCAAATAAACATTAAAATGCAGTAACTAGGAAGTGATCCTAGGTCGTTTCCCAACGAGCAATGATAAACCAAATGTTCATAACAGATAGTAGGAAATAGTAACAAATTGGGGGGGGGGGGGGGGGGTTGTTTGCTTTTGTAAATTAAACAGTGAGTAAAATTGAATTAGAAAATATCAGAATTAAAATACGTTGCTTCCCTTTCATTCACAAGCAAGTCTCTTATCCTAGGTTGCGATAATTTATCCCTTATCATTTTAACCACTTAATCCAACCCTAAATTAAATTACTAAGCGAAATTTAACATAAGAAATTCATTATGTGATTAAGCAACACATACACCAATTACTCATAAACGATCATTAAGCATGAACGTAAATTAAGTGCAGAGACAATTAATCAAGCACTAAGCATGCATGAATTAATAGCAACAAATTCAAAGTAATTAGTGAAGAGGAAAAACTGAACAGAATTTAACAATAATAATAGAACCTCAAAGAGAACTGTGCTTGATCCTCAAGAGAAAACAACGCTGGGGACTGAGCCTTCCATTAATCAATAAAGAACGAAAATATTGATTGAAGAACGAAATTTTATTGATAAAACTAAAAGTCAGAACTGGAATTGCCAAAAACGAAAAAAGGAGAAAGAGCAGAGAGAAGGCCTAAACTAGAACCTTGATGTTGTTATATAGTTTTCCAGCCCCAAAGCTTACAAATCTGTTTTAAATCCATGCCCAAAAATAAAATCAAATCAAATCTAGATAAGATAAGATCTAGATGAAATAATATCTAGATGAGATCAAATCTAAATAATATCTAGATTAGATAAAGTCTAGATAAGATAAAATTTTGTAGAATAAAATAGTCTGCCCTCTTCAAGTCCAAGCCCAATGCTTCATTAATTCCTGAAATTAGATTAAAAATATCAAATTAGCTGAATGGGCTCAAATAATAAAACTGCCTAATTAATTTGACAATTAAGATTAATAAGTACTTAAAATGGTGCAAAAAGGGTTAAGAAATAAGAGAAAATAATGGCACATCAAAACCCCCCATACTTAGCCTTTTGCACTCCTGGGAAAAATGAAATAAAGAACAAAATCCAAGGATATCAAAGAGAGACAAACAAAAACATTTACATATTTCTCAATGAACATCAAGGAATGAAAGGAATGGGTAACATCTAACATAAGAGTCAAGACATTCGTGGAAATCATCCAAGCAACCCAATCATGGAAAAATAGTTAATCAGCTCAAGAATGAAAAGTGATAAAGCCTCACAAGATATACACTCTATCTATCAAGTGTCTAGACTACTGTTTACTCTCGAAGCACCCATGAAAACAAACACCACATAGACTTGACAAAATTCTAAAATTGGAAATAACTTGACAAACACATGCACATGAGGATCAAAAGGTCTTTAAAGGTTGTAATGGGGCCAAGGACAAGGTAGGGGAAAAATATGGAATAAGTAGCTAAATCCCATAGGAATAGAGGAGCAATGGGGAATAAGTGGAAATTAAGCACAAGTAGTAAACCCAAACCCTCTAATATCAACAAAATCAACCAAGGCTCCCAAATCAAGTCTTCATAACAAGACCTCATTTATTCAACTTCACTTCTTTTTTTTTTTTGAACAGTACGAATTTGCAGCAATTGATTTTTATTTTAATAAACAGTACGGATTTGAAGATTAAAGCAAGAACTAGGCAATATATATATACACCAAGCATGGCCAAAATAAAACATTAAGCATGGCCAAAAATCATATCTTCCAATGAAACATACCCCCCCCCCCCCCCAACATTTATTTCCAAAACAATTCCAAAGCTCCAAAATTCCTTAAGGGTAAGGTGATATCATGGTTTTTCACTTAAGGATTGTAATGAGCTTCAAAACAAAGAAAGGGGAACATAGGCTCAAAGGGGCTATCAAAGGAATTAATTCAAGGTAAGTCCATTTGGCTAGAAGTTTATAAGAACAAAATTGCCTAAATCATTTCCAAATATGCATGTGAATTAGGAAGCATCAACAAGAATCAAGCCAAGGCTATTGTGCAAGCAATCAATGGGGCAAAACACACCAAATTATTATGATGATGGATGGCTCAAATTCTAACAAAGGTAAACTTATCACTTTCAAATTGAGCTTTCAAAACTATGATGACATGTAGAGTAAAAACAAGGAATTCAAATCACAAAATGTCAAGAGACTTTTATTTTCAGAACAATTACCCATTTCTTGAACATATCCTATAATTCAAAGAAAAATATGCAAATTTGTACATGCAAACAGAATTGACCTAAAATATTAAACTAGAAACCCAACAAAACTAACAAATTTAACACAAACAAAACTAACAAAACTAGCAAAACCAAAACCAAAGAACACTCCCCCCATACTTAAACAACACATTGTCCTCAATGTAGCGTAATTAAAAGATTAAAAGCAATTAAACCATCAAATAGAATCGGACAAATGTAATAAAAGTAAAGAAGGAGATAGGCAAAGAAAAACTCCCTAAGTCATGGTGGAGGAATAGTAGGGTGGAGTAAGGAAGTCTCTTCCACCACTACGTCCACTAAAGAAGGGTTTGTGAGGAATGGCTTAAGTTGGTGTCCATTGACCTTGAAACTCTTGTTTGTGGAGTCACTTTTGATCTCAACTGTACCATAAGGAAAAACATTAGTAACAACAAAAGGACCAATCCACTTAGACCTCAACTTACCACTCATGAGTCCAAGCTTAGAATTATACAATAACACTTTTTGCCCAACCATGAAGTCCTTCTTAATTATCATGCTATCATGGAACTTCTTGGTCTTTTCTTTGTAGAACTTGGCATTCTCATAGGCTTCTAGGCGGATCTCATCTAACTCACTCAGTTGCAACTTTCTTTCCTCACCAGCTTGATCCATAGAGAAGTTGCAGGTCTTCACTGCCCAGTATGCTTTGTGCTCAATCTTAACTGGAAGATGACACGCCTTTCCAAAGACAACCCGATAAGGAGACATTCCTATGGGTGCTTTGTAGGAAGTCTTATGTGCCCAAAGAGCATCATTAAGCTTGGTACTCCAATTTTTCTTGCTTGGCTGCACAATCTTCTCTAAAATTCTCTTGATCTCCCTGTTAGAAATTTCTGTCTGTCCATTGGTTTGGGGGTGGTATGGTGTGGATACCCTGTGTACAACCCCGTACTTTTTAAGCAAGGCATGCATTGATTTGTTGCAAAAATGGGTTCCTTGATCACTAACGATTGCTTTAGGTACTCCAAACCTGCAAAACAGATTAGATCTGACAAAATCTACAACAACCTTAGCATCATTAGTTCTAGTGGGCTTGGCTTCCACCCATTTTGAAACATAATCAACTACAAGGAGAATGTAAACATAACCAAAAGATACAGGAAAAGGGCCCATGAAATCTATACCCCAGACATCAAACACCTCACAAAATAGCATAGGTTGCTGAGGAATTTGTTGTCCCCATGTAAGTGCACTTCCTGCTCTCTGACACTGCTCACAAGTGCTACAAATCTTCCACGCATCTTTATAGATGGTGGGCCAATAAAAGCCATAATCAAGCACTTTGCGGGCTGTCCTTTGAACACCTAGATGACCTCCTAGTACGGAAGAATGACAGAACTGCAAGACTGAGTCAGTCTCATGATCTGGAATGCATCGTCTAATGACCTGATCACTGCACAATTTCCACAAGTAGGGGTCATCCCAAATAAAATGCTTAGCATCACTTTTAATTTTATCTTTTTTAGCCTTACATGCTAAGGGAGGAAAAACATAAGCAACTAAATAATTGACAATGTTAGCAAACTAGGGAGTAGAAAGAGAATTAGAAATACTATACAATATATATAAATGATCATCCGAGAAATCATCCCGAATGGGTGAGTCCTCATCAGACACATGTTCGATCCGACTCAAATGATCAGCAACTAAATTTTGTGCTCCGCTCCTATCACGGATCTCCAAGTCAAATTCTTGGAGCTAGAGCATCCATCGGATCAACCTAGGCTTTGAATCAGCCTTCTTCAACAAGTACTTTAAAGCTGCATGGTCAGTATAAACAATAATGTGAGTACCAAGCAAATAAGAACAAAATTTTTCAAGAGCAAAAACTATGGCTAGTAGCTCTTTCTCAGTAGCAGTATAATTCGCTTGGGCAGCATCTAAAGTCCTAGAAGCATAATATATCACCATAGGCAAATTATCAATTTTCTGAGCAAGGACAGCCCCCAATGCATAATTGGATGCATCACACATAAGCTCAAAAAGGGACTACCTAGTCGGGTGCCTGGATGATGGGGGTGGTAGTCAGTGCTCTTTTGAGGCAATCAAAAGCCTCTTTGCATTTATCATTAAAGTCAAACTCCACCTCTTTTTGCAACAAGTTGGATAGTGGAAGGGCTACTTTGCAAAAATCTTTTATAAAGCGCTTGTAGAATCCTGCATGACCAAGAAAAGATCATACCTCTCGCATGCAAGAGGGGTAAGGAAATTGTGAAATAACAGAAATTTTTGCAGGATCTACTTAAATTCCCTTATTGGAAATAATGTGGCCTAAAACTATACCTTGCTCAACCATAAAATGACATTTTTCAAAATTTAGAACAAGGTTAGTTTCAGTGCATCTATTCAAAACTTTTTCCAGACTATCCAAACAAACATCAAAAAAGGATCCATATACAGTGAAATCATCCATAAACACCTCTATGCAATTTTCTAAAAAATCACTAAAAATACTAATCATGCACCGCTGGAGGGTACCAGGGGCATTGCACAGGCCGAAAGGCATCCTCCTATAGGCAAAAGTGTCGAAGGGGCAGGTGAATGTGGTGTTTTCCTGATCCTCAGGAGCAATAGTGATTTGCATATAACCAGAAAAACCATCAAGGAAACAGTAGTGAGATTTACCTGCCGGGCGTTCAAGCATCTGGTCAATGAATGACAGTGGAAAATGGTCCTTTTTGGTAACCTGGTTCAGCCTCTTATAGTCGATGCAGACTCTCCAACTATTCTGCACCCGAGTAGGAATCAACTCTTTCTTCTCATTTTTTATCACGGTGAGGCCGGTTTTCTTCGGGACTACCTGGACGGGACTCACCCATTGGTTGACAGAGATAGGATAAATGATGCTAGCTTGCAAAAGCTTGGTTACCTCCTTCTTCACTACATCAAGAATCACTGGGTTGAGTCTTCTTTGTGACTGTCTTACTGGTTTAGCCCCATCCTCTAAATTTATTCGATGCATACATGTGGATGGGCTAATACCAGGAATGTTCGCCAGGGTCCAGCCTATAGCCTTCTTATGATTCTTGAGAACTGATAACAGCCTCTCCTCTTGCTCATTAGCAAGGGAGGCAAATATAATTACTGGAAAACTTTTGCTATCATCCAAGTAAGCATATTTTAAATTTGATGGTAGAGGCTTCAATTCTGGTGTGGCCGGCTAGATAGTTGTAGAAGGAGATGGTTTCTCAGCCTGTACCTCATAAAGAAAGTCGGAAGTATGTGTACTTCCTGAAACATGGTTAGTTCTATCTGACTTTATAAAATCAATCTCAAGAGGTAAAACATTAGACATGTAATCAATATCAAATTTAGATTCACTCTCAGCATCAAATTCAGACATATGATCAAGTACAAATTCAGATTCAATGCATGAAGAGTGACAGGCATGCAAATTAGAATGAAGATCAGTCATGTATTCATCAACAATATGGTCAATTATTTCAACACGAAATACAAAAAGATCTTCAGATGGGTGTTTCATAGCATCAGGAATATTAAAATGAACAGTTATATCACCAAACTCCATAGATAGTGTGCCTGCATATACATCTATCTTAGTTCTAGCAGTTTTCATAAAAGGTCTGTCTAGAATGATGGGAACTGATCCTTTAGAAAATCCCTCCTCCATATTCAAAATATAAAAATCAACAGGGAAAATCAGTTCACCAACTCTAACTAAGACATCCTCTATGAAACCAGCAGGATAGGCAACACTTCTATTAGTAATGTAAGCTCCATTGGAGCTTGTAGGCCTAGGATCTTCTTTATGAATGGATTCCTTTGCTTCTTGGAAGATGAATGGCAGCAGAATGAAGAAATGAAGAGAGAGAGGAGATGCCACTTCAAGGAGAAGATGAGTCTTGAAGAAGCTCACCACCATAGGAGGCCATGGATAAGAGCTTGGAGGAAGAAGGAGATGAATGAAGGGAGAGGAAGAGAAGAGCACAAAATTTTGTGCTCTAAATGAGCTTTGAAATCTGAAGTTTGATATTTAAATGATCAAAGTTGAAAAAAATGCACTTACATGACCTCTATTTAAAGCCTAAGTGTCACACAAAATTGGAAGGAAATTCAAATTTCACTTGAATTTGTGGAGCCAAACTTTGGAGCCAAAATTTCACTAATTATGATTAGTGAATTTTAGTTATGGTTCAGCCCACTAATCCAAGATTAATTCCAAGATTCTCCACTAAGTGCTTAGGTGTCATGAGGCATGAAAAGCATGAAGGACATGCACAAAATGTGACTATATGATGTGGCAATGGGGTGTAGTAAGCAAATGCTCACCTCCCCATCTAAAATTTAATTGGATTGGGCTTCTACCAATTCAATTAAATTTATTTCCAACCACACACATCAAATATTCACTTAGTGTATGTGAAATTACAAAACTACCCCTAATACAAAAACTAGTCTAGGTGCCCTAAAATACAAGGGCTGAAAAATCCTATATTTCTAGGATACCCTACCTACATTATGGAGCCCTAAATACAAGACCCAAAATTAATAAAACCTTAATCTAATATGTACAAAGATAAGTGGGCTCATACTTAGCCCATGGGCCCGAAATCTACCCTAAGGCTCATGAGAATCCTAGGGCCTTCTCTTGCATCTTTGGCCCAATCTTCTTGGAGTCTTCTATCCAATGTCCTTGGGGGGTAGGATTGCATTAATTAGCTAAATGAATTACCACATCAGTTGACTGCAAAGGACCAAGAGATAGAGAATTAAAAATAGACAAAGGCATAACACTAACAGAAGCTCCTAAATCTAGCATGACATTGTCAAACTTACTGTTCGCTATAATACAAGGTATGCTGAATGTACCTGGATCTTTACATTTTTCAGGGATTTGGGGAACAGATATACCAATCAGTGCGGAGACATTTCTGCCCATACTAATTCTTTCACTTCCTTTAAGCTTCCGCTTATTAGTGCATAGCTCCTTCAAGAATTTAACATATCTTGGAATTTGCTTTATTGCATCCAGCAGAGGTATGTTTACCTCTACTTTTCTAAATGTTTCCAAGATCTCCTTCTCTGCCACTTTCATTTTTTTGTTGGAAATTGCTCTTGGAGGGAAT
The DNA here is from genome assembly GCF_000004515.6 of Glycine max. Classification (NCBI taxonomy): domain Eukaryota; kingdom Viridiplantae; phylum Streptophyta; class Magnoliopsida; order Fabales; family Fabaceae; genus Glycine; species Glycine max. The sequence goes on along the minus strand of NC_016088.4, from coordinate 34,972,087 downwards.
GGAAGAGGGATATGCTGCTTCTCCTTAGATTCCCATGCATAGAAATTTTTAGGTAACTTACTCTTTAAATTTTTGTCATCATCTTTTTCTGGAGTAGAGTGAGGTTGGGCAGTTTCATTTGCGGATGAGGAAGATGCTACTGGTTGAGGTCCTTGACTCTGCTTTCCCGACCTCAATGTAATGGCACTCACATTTTTGGGATTTTGGACAGATTGAGAAGGTAATCTGTCAGAATTCTGGGACTGTTGTTGATTTAACTGTGTAGCCAATTGTCCCATCTGATTAGTTAAGCTCTGAATGGAGGCTCTAGTCTCTTGTTGAAACTGCATGTTTTGTATTGTCATTTTCCTCACAAGTTCTTCAAGGGAAGGTTACGGAGGAGCCTCAACTGTTTGCTGTTTCTGGGGCTATTGCTGTTGTTGCTGCTGGATTGGTGGAGGAATGTATGGTCTACTTGGGCCAACAACATTTTGAAAATAAGGTTGTTGTTGTTGTTGCTGCTGTTGTGAAGGATTCGACCATCTAAGGTTGGGATGATTCCTCCACCCGGGATTGTACCTGTTGCAGGAGAGGTCATAATTGTTCTGTTGTGGCTGATTTTGCTGCTGAGGTTGAGGAGGTCTGTTGTAGATGTTTGCAGCATAAGCTTTAGGCTGTTTAATTGCTTCAGATTGTTGCACAGAAGGGCAAAGGTCTGTGTGGTGGTCGACAGAGGAGCATAAACCACAGAGTCTGGCGACAGGTGCAGATTTTTGATTCATGGCCAGTTGAGTTACCAGGTTAACCAAGGCATCTAGTTTACCTTTAAGCTTCTTAGTCTCAGCTGATGAAGATGAATTCGTGGCTACTTCATGCACTCCTCTAATGACAATAGCATCACTTCTAGCACTAAATTGCTGGGAGTTTGAAGCCATCTTCTCAATTAAATTTTTGGCTTCAGCAGGAGTCATGTCTCTAAGGGCTCCACCACCACTGGCAGCATCTATCATGCTTCTCTCCATGTTACTGAGTCCTTCATAAAAATATTGGAGGAGAAGCTTCTCAGAAATCTGGTGGTGAGGACAACTGGCACATAGTTTCTTGAATCTCTCCCAGTATTCATATAAGCTCTCTCCACTGAGTTGTCTAATGCCTGAAATATCCTTTCTGATGGTCGGGGTCCTGGAAGCAGGGGAAATTTTTTCTAAGAATACTCTCTTGAGGTCATCCCAGCTCGTGATGGACCATGGAGCAAGGTAATAAAGCCAGTCCTTTGCCACTCCCTCTAAAGAATGAGGAAAGGCCTTCAAAAATATGTGATCCCCCTGGACATCTGGGGGTCTCATGGTGGAGCAGACAATATGGAATTCTTTCAGATGTTTGTGCGGGTCTTCACCTGCAAGGCCATGAAACTTTGGAAGCAAATGGATCAGTCCAGTTTTAAGAACATATGGGACATCCTCATCAGGGTATTGGATGCATAAGCTTTCGTAGGTGAAATCAGGTGCAGCCATTTCCCTTAGAGTCCTCTCATAGGGTGGAGGTTGTGCCATGTTCTCAGAATGTTCAAAATCAGAATGCTCAAAAAATTAATGCTCAAAATCACCAATAACAGAATGCTCAGGATGCTCAAAAGGTACTAAATGATGTCTAACTAATCTATGAAATGTCCTATCTATCTCAGGATCAAAGGGTTGTAAGTCAGATGGATGGCCTCTAGTCATACACTATATTCAGCATGCACAACTAGTTGCCTTCTTATGCAAGTAACTGTGTAGGTTTGAACTACAGCTACCATTAAATGATATCCAAATGACTTGAAATTTTGTGAGAAACCTTATAAGAGGATGAGAAGATAGCACAAAAAATTTCAAACAAAAATTCAAAGTCTAACTATAGAAGCTAAAAATGATAAGTTAAGAAAAATAAGAGAATAATACTTGGAAAATAAAAAACTTTTGACAGAATCGCAATTTTTGGAAGAAGGAGACCTCAGCCAGCCTATGGCAGGATGCCACAACATGGGAAAATTTTTTCTACCCCAAATACATATATAATAATTGTGATTCTGATAACCGGAGCAAAAGTTATGGCCATTTGAAGTTTTGACAAAAATCAAATTTGCTACTTTTTTGGAGCTTTCAAATCTGACCAAACTAAGGGCTCCAGCTATTTTTCCCACAAAATATGGATCAAAAGAAGTGACCACAAAAAAATTCAGCCAAAAATAACAACTATAGCTACCAAAACAAAAAATCCCAATTAATTCAGCAAGGGTGGTCTCCAAAATGTGTCGCTAAGGGATTTCCACTACTACCCTGTTTTCCAGTTCAACAAAAGTGGTCGCTAAATCCGTCGCAAATCACTATTCACAGCAAAACACAAAACTGAAACAGGGGTAGCACTGAACAAAAAAACTAAAATAGAACACCACACTAAACAAAATAACAAGACTCTAAACACACTTAACGCAACACAAACACAACACTAACACACACTAACACAACACACGAAAACATAAAACAACTAAACATAAAACACGAATTACTAGCTATTATGAATCTTTGGACACTGCTCCTCGGAAATGGTGTCAAATTTGATCGAGGTCGTACCCGAATCAAATAAACATTAAAATGTAGTAATTAGGAAGTGATCCTAGGTCGTTTCCCAACGAGCAATGATAAACCAAATGTTCATAACAGAGAAAATATAAGAATTAGAAAATATAAGAATTAAAATACGTTGCTTCCCCTTGATTCACAAGCAAGTCTCTTATCCTAGGTTGTGAGAATTTATCCCTTATCAGTTTAACCACTTAATCCAACCCTAAATTAAATTACTAAGTGAAATTTAACATAAGGCATTCATTATGTGATTAAGAAACACATACACCAATTACTCATAAACGATCATTAAGCATGAACGTAAATTAAGTGCAGAGACAATTAATCAAGCACTAAGCATGCATGAATTAATAGCAACAAATTTAGAGTAATTAGTGAAGAGGAAAAACTGAACACAATTTAGCAATAATAATAGAACCTCAAAGAGAACTGTGCTTGATCCTCAAGAGAAAACAACGCTGGGGACTTAGCCTTCCATTAATCAATAGAGAACGAAATTTTATTGATATAACTAAAAGTCAGAACTGGAATTGCGAAAAACGAAAAAAAGGAGAAAGAGCAGAGAGAAGGCCTAAACTAGAACCTTGGTGCTGTTATATAGTTTTCCAGCCACAAAGCTTACAAATCTGTTTTAAATCCAAGCCCATTAAAAAAATAAAATAAAATCTAGATAAGATAATATAAGATAAGATCTAAATGAAATAATATCTAGATGAGATCTGTCGCAACCTACCCTTCGGCGGGAGGGCGACGCGTGACTCGCGGGATGCGTGTTCCACGAAAGGAATACGCGCGGAGTCGCCACCAACGTTTATTTGAGGAAAACGTCGGAAAAACCGGAAAAGACACGATCTACGAACTTTTAAGTGAAAGGTTCGGGAGTTGTATTTACGCGCGGGGAAGGTATTAGCACCCCACACGTCCGTCACAAGGGACGGCAGCCTTTAATCGAATGTGCAAACATGACTTTGATTTTTACGTTCCCTTTTATGTCCTTATATCCTTTATACCCTTTTTATATTTTTTCTCTTTTAGTGGTCGACAAGGGTGTTTCCCTTTGCTCCTACGTATTCCTCAATTTGCGATGAGGAAATCAGACCTACGTAGTTCTTTCGGAACAAAGTGTTTGGTTAAGTTGTTTTTTTATCTTTTTGCAAGATATATTTTGATTTGAACAAAAAGGTCATTTGAGGTGTTGGACCATTAAATGATCTTTTGATTTTGAAAGGAGAGAAACGTTAAGGCATTGGACCATTAACGATCTCTTGTTTTTGAAAGGAGAGAAACGTTAAGGCATTTGGACCATTAACGATCTCTTGGGGTGGTCGACAAAAGCGGGGCTTTTGCTCCTACGTATCCTCAATTGCGATGAGGAAATCAGACCTACGTAGTTCTTGCAAAAGCGGTAAAGTCACATGTTGATTTTATGCTTTTGAACGGTCCATGTTAACCGATAAAAGCAAAGAGGACCGTTTAAGGCGTTGGACCTTAAAACGGTTTTTAGTGATTTTTCGGAAAAAAAACTTGATTTGTGAGTTGATTTTAGTCTTAGTTTCACTTTGGTTATTAATCAATTCATTCAAGGAAACTTCCAAAGAAAAACGTCCGATTGATTTTTTATTATTTTATTCAAAGATATTTTGATTATTTTATTATTATTTTTCAAGATATTTTGATTATTTTATTATTATTTTACTTTTTTTGGTTTAACCGAGGTTATAGCGTGAACGATCGGTTAGATTTCGTTTTAACAGTGATTAAACGAGATTACAACACAAATGATCGGTTGAAATTCATTTTATCATTTATTAGACGAGAAAACGGCTTAAATAAATGGTTAAAGCACGTTAAAAACGGAAGAAAAGAAAACTGAAAGTAAACGAAATTAAAGTGAAAGTACACAAAACAAGAAATGAATTGAAAGTCTTGGATTCGAAAACTTACCCGTTGAAGAACGAAGAACGAACGAAGAACGGATGAAGAACGGTGAAGAACGATGAAGAATTTCCACAGAATCGCTTACGGAAGCGTTTCGGAAGCGCCTCGGCTTAGATTTTCTTCACGGAAACAATTTTTCCAAGCAAATTCGAAAGAGAGAGAAGTGCCAAAGGGGCTGAACATTTTGAAACAGCTCCCCCCTCCCCTATTTATAGAAAAAAAGGGAGGTGCTTGCCGCCCAAAGACTTAATGAAGAAGATTTCTAAGCGCACCCGAATTACTAAGTTCACCCCCTTTTCGTATTTTACGGAAAAGTTACGGAAGCCTTACGGAACTGTTTTCGAATTTGATTTTCATCTTTTTTCTCTTCCCTTTCACCAATGTTAAGTGGAATATGCTTACTCAAGGTTTTCGGAAATTTTACGGAAGTATTACGGAAGCCGCGGAAGCCCCAAAAACCATTTTTCAAAAACGTGGAGGAGCTTGCCGCCCAGTTGCTTCCTCCTTGCGGATTACATAATCATCCCCTTTTTGACTTACGGAATGTTACAGAATCTCACTTAATTATGCAACGATGCTTCCATTTGATTTCCGGTGTGTCACGGAAACTTACGGATTGTGCATCAATATTTTTTGGTTTTTCGGCATGTCCTGGAATTTCACAAATTGCCTAATGATGGATGCCAAGCACCTCACAAGGACCAAAGAAAGGTCGCATGTCATCAAGCAAAGGTCCCCGAACGAAATTAGGGTATGACAAGATCAAATCTAAATATCTAGATAAGATAAAGTCTAGATAAGATAAAATTTTGTAGAATAAAATAATCTGCCCTCTTCAAGTCCAAGCCCAATTCTGGATTCAAGCCCAATGCTTCCTTAGTTCCTAAAATTAGATTAAAAACATCAAATTAGCTGAATGGACCCAAATAATAAAACTGCCTAATTAATTTGACAATTAAGATTAATCAGTACTTAAAATGGTGCCAAAAGGGTTAAGAAATAGGAGAAAATAATGGCACATTAATTAGTCTCATAAAAAACAGCATGAATATATTCTTCAATAATCATAGTTCTTTTGTTATAAATTCTAAAAGCTTTACTATTTGAGGAATAGCCAAGGAATATACCTTCATATGATTTTGCATCAAACTTACCTAAGTTGTCTTTCCCATTGTTTAACACAAAACACTTGCATCCAAAAACATGAAAATGAGAAATGTTTGGTTTTCTTCCTTCGTACAATTCATATGGTGTTTTCTTTAAGATAGGTCTAATTAAAGCTCTATTCATTATATAGCATGCAGTATCAACAGCTTCAACCCAGAAATACTTAGGAAGATTTGTACCATTAAGCAAAGTTCTGGTCATTTCTTCTAAAGATCTATTTTTCCTCTCAACTAGTCCATTTTGTTGAGGGGTTCTAGGTGTAGAAAAATTGTGTTCAATACCATTTTCATCACAAAATAATTCAAAATCTTTATTTTCAATTTCTCCTCCATGATCACTCCTAATGGATGCAATGTTAAGATTTTTCTTGTTTTCAATGAGTTTAGCAAGTTTCTTAAAAGCATGAAAAACATCTCTTTTGTGAGTAAGAAATAATGTCCATGTGAATCTTGAATAATCATCAACTATAACAAGGGCATAATAATTTCCACCAAAACACATGGTTCTAGAAGGACCAAAGAGATTCATGTGCAAAAGTTGTGAGGATTGAGTGGTAGAAACAATATTTTTTTATTTGAAAGAGACCCTTATTTGTTTTCCTTTTTTACATGCATCACATAATCTATCTTTTTCAAATCTAAGTTTTGGTAACCTAATTACTAAATCTTTAGAAATTAATTTATATAAATGTTCCATATTTATATGAGCAATTGTCCTATGTCATAACCATGAATCGTTATCTTTGCTTAAAAAGCATTGAACATAATTTGATGTTTTATCTAAATTTATCATGTATACATTATTAGTTCTATATCCTATATGTTTTATATTCTTGTCATGTTTATTTTCAATAAAACAATTATGAGAATCAAATGATACTAGAAAGCCTTTATAACATAATTGGCTAACACTTAGTAAACTATGCTTGAGACCATCAACAAGTAAAACATTTTCAATGGAGGTAGATGGATTCATACCTATTTTTCTTACTCTAAGTATTTTACATTTGTTGTTGTCACCATAAGTCACATGTCCACTATTCTTGGGAGATATATGAGTAAATTTTGATGTATCTCCCGTCATGTGTTTAGAGCATCCGCTATCAATGTACCAATTTTTCTTCAAGAAATCCTCTTCTTCGCTTTCATAGTTTTTGGCCATGAGACTTAGATTCACGACTTCATTTTCTGAATCTTCAGATAAATCTAAATCATTATCTTCCCAAGTGATGTAAGCTTTCTTTGCTTTCTTGTCTTTGAAGGCTTTCTTGTCAGATTTTTCCATTCTTATCTTGAAACTAAGGCAATCAACTCTTAGATGTTCAGGTTGATTACATTCATAGCACTTTGGAACATGTGAATGTATGTATACATGATTTTGATGATGTCAAAGAAGAATCTAACAAGGCTGCTTCAAATGATAAGCATTTGCTTCAAGAATAATTCAAGATTGCTTCAACAAACAAAGCCTTGTTTCAAGATTCACTAAAGACCAAGCCTTGCCTTAAGACAAAGTGCTTTCAAGACATGCAAGGCTCTGGTAATCGATTACCAGGAAGTGTAACCGATTACCAGAAGACAGGGTTGAGAAATAGTTGTTGAAAAAGGTTTTGAATTTGAATTTTCAACATGTAATCGATTACCATATGTCTGTAATCGATTACCAGCAACGAAACTTTGGAAATTCAAATTCAAAAGTCATAACCCTTCAAATTATAACTGTGTAATCGATTACACAAACATTGTAATCGATTACCAGTGGAAAGTTTTCAGAAAATCTGCCAACAGTCACATCTTTTCATTAGATTTGTGAATGGTCATCAAAGGCCTATAAATAGGTGACTTGGGCACGAATTTTATGCAGAGAGTTTTGCTTGACAAAAATGTCTTATCCTCTCAAAAGACAATGAGAGAGATTCCAAAAGAACTTCATTGTCAAATGCTCTCTCAAAAGAAATCCTTGGCCAAACACTTGCAAAATCTATAAGGATTCCTACATGATCTTTATTGTAATATTCTTCTCTTGAAGAGAGAATTCTTCTTTCATTCTTCTTATTCAATAAGATAGATTAAGAGACTGTGAGTCTCTTGTTGTAAAGGATTCCTGAACACAAGGGATGGGTTGTCCATGTGTGGTTCAAACTTTGTAATGGATTTTACAAAGATAGTGGAAATCTCAAGTGGGTTGCTTGAGTACTGGACGTAGGCACGGGCTGTGGCCGAACCAGTATAAAACTGTGTTTGCATTCTCTCTTCCCTTATCTTATTTATTTTGTTGCAATCAATTGTGTCTTGCATGTTTAAAGAACATTGTTAAATTGATTGTTGTTACTTCTTCTGTATTCTAAGCCTATCCCTCTTAAGATTATTGAGGCCACAAGGTCCAACAAGTGGTATCAGAGCAGGATTCTTGTATAAAGTTTAAAAACTTCAAGAATAGATATGGCCTCATCCAAATTTCCATTTCCTGAGGGAAATTATATCAATAGGCTCTTATGTTCAATGGTGAGGGTTATCATTATTGGAAAACCCGAATGCAGATCTTTATAGAAGCCATAGATCTAAAGATATAGGAAGCCATTGAATTTGATTCATTTATTCCTATAATGGTAGAGAGAAATGCAACTACATAAAAAAAAACTAGAGAAGAAAGAAGATGATGATGAAAGAAGAAAGAAGAAGGTTCCTCTTTAGCCCCAAAATGCTGAGTGCAATCAACTTGGGCACATGAGATTCAATTGTCTTGTGTTTAAAAGAAGAATGGAAAAATCCGACAAGATGAATTTCAAAAAGAAACAAAAGAAAGGATATATCACTTGCGAAGATAATGTCATAAATTATTCAAGTGATTCAGAGAAGAAAATCATAAGTCTGGATATCATGATGAAAGACTATGAAAATGGAGAAGAGCAAAGTTGATACATTGATAACAATTTCTCCAAACACATGGCATGCATCAAAGTTTATTCATATTTCTCTCCAAGATAAATGAATATGTGATTTATGGAGACAGCAAACGAAGGTCATATTTCTCCCCAAGAAAAGTGAATATGCGATATATGGAGACAACAAACAAAGGCCACTTGATCAACAACCCCAACAAGTAATATCAAATGATACCAACAGGTCACTTGTCTTTGATTGATTACTTTTGATGCTTGTTTTCTACTTGAGTTTAGACTGTCCTTGATGATTGTGATTGAATTTGATTGATTGTGTTTGATGATTGATTGATTGTATTTTTTATTGTGTGTTTGATTGTCTTTGATGTTTGTTCCTGATTGAGTTTTTGATTGTTTTTAAAGAATCTATTAAACTTTTCAAATTAGTTTCATGTTTTAAAAAAACTATTTAATTTAGAAAATGAAATTTTGAAATTGAAATTTGAAATTGAAAATTGAAATTTGAAAAGTTAAATTTGAAAATTGAAAATTAAAATTTGAAATTTGAAATTAAAATTTGGAAGTTGGAAGTTGGAAGTAGTTATTGGAAGTTGGAAGGGGAAGTTACTAAAAGTTGAAATTGGAAGTTGGAATTTAAAATTTAAAATTTAAATTTTAAAAATTTGAAATTTGAAATTTGAAATTTGAATTTTGAATTTTTTTTTAATAATAGAAATTATTGTGTATAGTTAGTTGATTGTTAATTTAATTAATTTGATTTGAAATATTTGATGATTGATTGTGTTTGATTGATGTGTTATTGTACTTGTTTTTGCTTGATTAATATTGAATGATTGTTTTAATTCCTTTTGGTATCACTTGATTCTCATACATTGCAACAAGTGGTAACATCTTTCTCCTTTCTATTCATGATTTGTTTTTGATGTTGACAAAGGGGGAGAGAAAGATAAAAGATAAAATAGTAAGAAAAATTATCTATTGTTTTATGAGACAACTTTTTATATATGAAAAATATGAAATCTTCAATTGTCTCATATAAGCAATCATTGTAAAACCAAGGGGGAGTAAACTATATGCAAATAGATATTTTCTTTGTTGTTGCTCCTAACCTACAGGTGGTTGTCATCATCAAAAAGGGGGAGAATGTAAATCATGAAGATTTTGATGATATCAAGAAGAATTTGCTTGAGAAATAGGGAGATGTAAATCATGCAAGCTTTGATGGTGTCGAGAAGAAATCACATGTTTGTCATCATCAAAAAGGGGGAGAATGTGAATGTATGTATACATGATTTTGATGATGTCAAAGAAGAATCTAACAAGGCTGCTTCAAATGATAAGCATTTGCTTCAAGAATAATTCAAGATTGCTTCAACAAACAAAGCCTTGTTTCAAGATTCACTAAAGACCAAGCCTTGCCTTAAAACAAAGTGCTTTCAAGACATGCAAGGCTCTGGTAATCGATTACCAGGAAGTGTAATCGATTACCAGAAGACAGGGTTGAGAAATAGTTGTTGAAAAAGGTTTTGAATTTGAATTTTCAACATGTAATCGATTACCATATGTCTGTAATCGATTACCAGCAACGAAACTTTGGAAATTCAAATTCAAAAGTCATAACCCTTCAAATTATAACTGTGTAATCGATTACACAAACATTGTAATCGATTACCAGTGGAAAGTTTTCAAAAAATCTGCCAACAGTCACATTTTTTCATTAGATTTGTGAATGGTCATCAAAGGCCTATAAATAGGTGACTTGGGCACGAATTTTATGCAGAGAGTTTTGCTTGACAAAAATGTCTTATCCTCTCAAAAGACAATGAGAAAGATTCCAAAAGAACTTCATTGTCAAATGCTCTCTCAAAAGAAATCCTTGGCCAAACACTTGCAAAATCTATAAGGATTCCTACATGATCTTTATTGTAATATTCTTCTCTTGAAGAGAGAATTCTTCTTTCATTCTTCTTATTCAATAAGATTGGTTAAGAGACTGTGAGTCTCTTGTTGTAAAGGATTCCTGAACACAAGGGATGGGTTGTCCATGTGTGGTTCAAACTTTGTAATGGATTTTACAAAGATAGTGGAAATCTCAAGTGGGTTGCTTGAGTACTGGACGTAGGCACGGGTTGTGGCCGAACCAGTATAAAACTGTGTTTGCATTCTCTCTTCCCTTATCTTATTTATTTTGTTGCAATCAATTGTGTCTTGCATGTTTAAAGAACATTGTTAAATTGATTGTTGTTACTTCTTCTGTATTCTAAGCCTATCCCTCTTAAGATTATTGAGGCCACAAGGTCCAACAGAACAGAGGAGGAATCTTCTCCTTTTTTCTTTGGATTGAAGTTTGTTCTTCGTTGATTTCCTTTCTTCCTAAGAAACTTATTGAATCTCTTTACGAAGAAACTAAAATCATCATCTTCTTCTATTTCATTTAAGTCCTCTTTGTCACTTTCTTCTTGAATAGAAAATGAAGCTTTAAGCGCAATTCCTTTCTTTTTCTTGTCATTTTCTTCATGTTGGTTTAGTCTCATAAGTTCCATTTCTTGTTCCTGAAGCTTCCCAAAAAGAGTCGCAAGATACATGTTAGTGATATCTCTTGATTCTGCAATTGCAGTTGCCTTTGGTTGCCATTCCCTGCTTAAACATCTTAGCACTTTGTTAATGAGATCCTCGTTAGGAAATAGCTTTCCTAATGATGTAAGATGATTAACTATATGTGTAAATCTCTTTTGCATATCTTGTATGGTCTCATTTTGCTTCATTTTGAAAAGTTCATATTCATGTATGAGAGTGTTTATTGTAGATCTCTTTTCATCAGTTGTTCCTTCATGGGTTACTTGTAATGTATCCCACATTTCTTTTGCATTCTTAAAATTTGAGACTCTAAAGTATTCTTCCATGCCTAATGTAGAAGTAATTATATTTTGGGCCTTTAAGTTATATTATACCTTTCTTCTTTCCTCTTCATCCCATTGTTTCCTGGGTTTTTCTATAGTTGCATTTCCTACTACCATTCTAGGGATGTAAGGACCAATTTCTATGGCTTCCCAGATGTTTAAATCTATAGCCTCTATGAAGATTTGCATACGAGTTTTCAGTAATGATAATCGACACCATTAAATATAGGAGTCTTATTAATGGAGTTTCCTTCGGGAAATAGAAAGTTTGATGAGGCCATAATTATTCTTGAAGTTTCTAAACTTTATACAAGAATCAAGCTCTGATGCCACTTGTTAGACAAGTGACCTCAATAACTTAAGATGGGTGTGAATTAAGTTTTAAAATAATCAAGTTCTAATTCCTTTTCTTAAATATATATGTTCAGAATATAGAAGATGAAGATGAATATGCAAACTATTTCAACAATATTCTTCAATTATACAAGATAAAAATATGCGAGATAAAAATAACCAAGATAGGGAAAAGAGAAATGCAAACTCGTTTAATCCTAGTTCGGCCACTTCCCATGCCTACGTCCAATCCTCAAGCAACCCACTTGAAATTTTCCACTATCTTTGTAAAACACTTTTACAACTTCTAAACAACCTAGGGAACCCTCTCCCTTGTGTTCAGGATTCTCACATTCAAGAGACAAACAGTTTCTTGATCACAACAATTCTTTTCAGAAAGTACAGAAGTTTTTCTCTCTTTTAGAGAAGATGATACAAGTTGAAGATCTTAGAAGAATACTCAATTGATTTGCAAGTGTTTGGCCAATGATTTGTTTATGAGAGAATAAGACAATAAGGTTCTAAAAAACTCTGAAGATTTTTCATAAAACAAGTCACATATTTTTTGGCAAATGGTGGCTTTTAAAAAAAAACATTTTGAAGAGATATGACCTTTCATAGCATTTTTGAAATTCCCTCACTGGTAATCGATTACAGCTTCTTGGTAATTGATTACACAGTTATACATTGAGGGGTCATGACTTTTCAATTTGAATTTTTGAAGTATTGTTACTGGTAATTGATTACAATAAATGGGTAATCGATTACAATATTCAAAATTCAAATTTTAAACTTTTTTATGAAAAACCAATTTGTAATCTGTCTCTGGTTATCAATTACAATGCCTGGTAATCAATTACCAATAGAAAAAATACTTATTTTAGCAATGATAAAACATTTTAAAACTTTTTATAATAATTTGAAAATCATGTTTTTGAGGTCAAACCTTTTTAACCAATAAGAAAATATTTTAACAAAAATAAACTAAGTCTTATCTTTCTCTTGAGCTTGTTTTCTTGATCGTAAATTTTGACTTGAAGTAATCTTGTGTTACTTGCATCTTGGCATCATCAAAACCTTCATTCACATAGAATTGTTGGCCAGCTAGTCTCTCTAGCATCTGGTCCATGAATAGCAATGGAAAATGATCCTTTTTGGTGGCTTTATTGAGATTTTTGTAATCAATACACATTCTTCAGCTCGTAATCATTTGAGTTGGAATAAGCTCATTTTTCTCATTCTTTACAATATTCATACCACCTTTATTTGGAACAACTTGTACAGGGCTTACCCACTAGTGATTTGAAATAGGATATATCATTCTAGCGTCCAATAGCTTGACTACCTCTTTTCTGACAACTTCCTTCATGGTAGGATTGAGGCATCTCTTTGGCTGAGCTACAAGTCTATAATCCTCTTCCATTAAAATCCTATGCATACAATAAGAAGGACTATTACCTTTGAGGTCATATAAGGTCCAGCCAATGGCCTCTATGTTCTCCTATAAAATTTTCACTAGTTTCTTTTATTTTTCTTCATAAAAACTTGAATTAATGATAATTGGTTTCTGTGAATCACTTGCAAGAAAAACATATTTCAAATGTGGAGGTAATGCTTTTAGCTCCATTTTTTATTCTTCGTTCTTCTTTTCTTCTTTCAATTCTTCAAAGAGACATTGGTGGTAAGGAATTTCCTTGAAAGCATCTAGCTGGTGGAGACAATCTGAACTCTCTTTTTCTTCATATTCACTTATCTCCTCAAATGCTTCAATCAATATTTTCTCTAAACAATGTTTTCTTTGAATCAACCTCTTGAAGTCAGAAATAACTTCATCCAAGACATCCACTCTAAAGCACTCCATCTTATCTTTAGGGTGCTTCATGGCTTCAAATACATTAAACTATACTTCATCATCTTGCACCCTAATAGTGAGTTTTCCATCATCAACATCAATCAAAACTTTAGCAGTCTTCATGAAAGGTCTGCTAAGAATCAATGGAACTTCACTATCCTCATCCATATTCATCACTAAAAAGTCGATTGGAAAGAGAAATTTGTCGACTTTTACCAATACATCTTCAATAATGCCATAAGGATGCTTGATAGTTATATCCGCTAACTGCAAAGCCATCCTTGTTAGTCTAATTTCTACTTCTACTAAATCAAAATGTGCCTTTCCAACTGATAATCTCCCAATAGTCACAGTAATTGTGAAACTACTAGGATCTCTTGATTTCTCTGGAATGGATTTTTGAATAATTGCACTGCAACCTACCTCCTACTCCACTGTTTCATCATCCACAATTCTTCTCTTCTTTGTAAGCAAATCTTCATGAATTTAGCATGTGATGGCATATGCTCCAATGCCTCAGAAAAAGGGATGTTAATCTGTAGCCGTTTGAAAATGTCTAAGAAATGCTTGTATTGCCTTTCCTTATCTTTCTTTGACAGAGCATGCAGATAAAGAAGATGTTGAACTGGTGGATGGTTTAAAACTGCTTTGTCTTTGTTAGTTGCTTGTTTCTTTGACTTCCGCTTCTCCTCTTCATTTACCACTTTCTCTTCAACTTTTTCATTAGTCACCACTTCATCATTTTTCTCCTTTTCTTTTTCAACTCTTTTTTCATCATTTTTTTCTACAACTTCTTCATTATTCTTTTTCTCACCATTATCCTTCAAACCAACCACAGTCCCCCTCCTTGTTGTAATTGCTTTGCATTGTTCCTTTGGGTTAACCTGTGTGTTTGTTGAAAAAGATTCACTTCCTTGCTCAGAGTTTTGTAAGTTGTCCAACCTGAACTTCAAGATTTTTAATGGAAGCATCAGTGTTCTTCTGGTTGGTGATAGACATCTGCAAAAAAATGAGTTAGATTATCTTCCATTTTTTACATTTTATTAGTATGAGCTTGTTATTGTTGTTGTTGTTGTGGACCCCTATTTGAAGGACCCGTATAAAATTTGTTAGAAGGACCTGAAAGAGAAGGGTTAGTGGGACCAAGATATGCATTATTATTTTGCTGTCTCCAGCCATAAGGTTGATTTGAACCTGAGCCACCTCTGTAGCCTTGGTAATTTCTTTGAAAGTTCTATTGAGGTTTGCCTTGATTCTGCAAATAAAGGGCCTCTTCCTCCTCCTGTTGGCAATCATTAGGTGCTGAACAGTGGCCATTCTCATGGTCCCCACCACATAAATCACATATCGAAACTTGTTGAACTTGATGATCTTGATGTGTTTTCTATGATCCACCTTGTTGAAATTGTTGAGGAAGTTGGCCTATCTATTTTGTTAAGACCTCTATTTGTTGAGTCAAGAGTTTGTTTTGAGCTATAATTGTATTTTGAGTATCATTCTCCATCATACCTTTCCTTTGAACCAAAGCCCTATCATGGTGACTCTAATAACGTATATAGAGGAAATAACGTATATGCCATAAATATGTAAAATTACGTAAACAAATAAAATGGATTTAATAAATTCAAGAAAAGCATAGGATTGAATTTCATCGTTCATATCTTCAGTATCTAAATAAAATTAATACATATGAATCATTTTCCAACATCTCTTATGCAGATGTTGGATCACCCTAAATTGATCCCTCACATTTGAGAACCCTGAGAATATTTATCAACTATCGATTTCTGACATATGAAATAAATATTCTATCATTAGAATCATAATCTCGTGTTATTTGCAATAAAAATGTTATGCTCTATTCCTAGCAACATAACATAAAGAGTGAATTCATTCAGTTCAAATTCTAAGAGTACTTTCTAGTCAAAATTAAAATTCAATTTCATGAAACTAGTGATTAAATAGAATCAAGAATTACGAATAGAATAAAATCACCAATAATGAGTAGAAAAAATTCATATATATAAAATATCAAAATAGATACATTAGGGTATGAAGATTACATCTAATTGAATTAATGCATACATCTTTTTCATTTTGAACTCTTTTACAAAATTTAAAGAAGACACTAAAAGACTCATCCTTTATGTGTTAGGAACAAGACCCATGTCCATCTAGAGTAGTCATCCACTATGACAAGCCCAGACCTTTTTTCACTGGTGGATGTTGTTTTGGTTAGGCCAAATAGATCAAGATGTAACAGCTCCAAAGGTCTTGAGGTACATGAAAAAGATGATGGAACTCATAAACCAAGAGGGGGTGAATTAGTTTCTAGATCAAATGAGACTTTAAAAATCAGAGTTAAAAAAAAAAAAACTTCTTTTTCAAGGATCATATCACAAACTTTTGATAAACCAATATTTAATCAATCGCCCTTAATACAAAATCTTTTGTTAAAGTTCTTTCTTAAAAATATATTTTCTTTAACCTTCAGTAAATTGATCAAGACTAGAATAAGATAGAAAGATGAGTTCAAGAGAGAAAATACAGCAATTGTTATACTGGTTCATTCTCTATTTCTAGAGAAGCTAATCTAGTTATTTAATCCAACCCGAATTAGATTTTCACTATGCATACAGAATTATTACAAGTAAACACAATCCATCTCTATTTCTACCCCAGAAAAAGAGACTAAGGCACCCAATCCTAGGGTCCTTTATGAATAAAAGTCCAAGAGAAACCTACCCTTAGCCCAAACTAGAAAAACCTATTCTAGCATGTCTTCAGACATTCATGCATATGCTAACAATGTGTAAAGCACACAAAAACTAAAGTCAAAGAAAGACACCACCTGATCAATCATACGCAAGAACCTTGCTTCAGTGAATGAATGCCTTCTTGAACTCGAGAAATTCACAACTCACTTTTTCACAATGAGATCTTCATAAACCAAGTTTTGAAGTTGTTAGTCATACTATTTCTAAGAACTTTATCTTTTCTCATTGTTTCATTTATTTCAGCTCGCACTTTTTAGCATACGTTTCACACACTAAAGTGAGAACACAAAGTGGTTATTTATAGAGAAAATGTTATAACTGCCTATAATCGATTTAATATACAATGTAATTGATTATTTCAAAGAAGTAATCGATTATATTATCATTTCAATCGATTATAGTGTTCTTCCCAAACCTAGAAAACTTTCAAGAACAATGTAATTGATTAGATTCTTAATGTAATTGATTAAAGTGTTTTTGATCACTTCTGGGAACACTTATAAGAACAAAGTAATCGATTAAAGTAGAGACTCCTGAAAAACCAATCATTGTCTCAACTGAACTATGTAATTGATTACGATTTGCTAGTAATCGATAAAATCAATACAAAAAACTTATCTACAAGCTATAAACACTTGTGTAATCGATTATAATTAGCTTGTATTCAATTAAAATAGAGAGTTTTATACACTGAAGAATTTTTCTAACTGTAGAACCTTTCTTCTTACTCCTACATGATGATGCTTGATGCACATATGAAAAGATAGAGTCTAAGATACAACACACGATGCAACATCAATACAAATGTCACTCAAGTGAGTTAGGCATGTAAAAGACAAAACTTCTTCAAGCTTCAAGACTTAGTCTTCATGTTGTTCCCCTTATCTCTAACAGTAGAAACAATTTTTTTTACTATAAAAGGAGTTTTTAATTTGTTTCCCCTTTTGACATGCCTCAAAATGTAAATCATCTTTTGATGGCATACTCGATAATCCTCTTACAAGGTTGTTTTCTGCAGTTTTGAGATTATTCTCTGACTTGCATGACCAAGTTTTTTAAGCCACAAATAATGATTTTCCTTAACAAACAATAAGCATAATACCTTTTGATCTAATAGTTCTCCCCGCTTAATCTTATAGAGGTTACCATTTCACCTGGCAGAGAAGAATGGGGACCCATCCTTGTTATGAATGATACACTCGTCCTTGTTAAAGGAAATCACATATCCATTATCACATAATTGGCATATGCTCAACAAGTTGTGTTTGAGCCCTTCAACAAATAAAACAATATCAATAGAGGGATATGGATGAATACCTATCTTACCCACCCCTGTTATTCTTGTTTTTTCATTTCCTCTGAAAGTGATGATTCCACCATGATAGGGAGTCAGGCACTGGAACATACACCTTTCTCCTGTCATGTGGCGTGAGCAACCATTGTCCAGGTACCATGATAGGCATTTGCTTCCTACTATCAAATACATATCCAATAGGAATTATCATTTTCTTAGGTACCCAAATCTTTTTGGGTCTTCTTGTGTTATCTTTAAATGCCTTAGAGGTATGTTAGTCGCCTTATACGACTAACTTTTGTATATAAATCATTTTCCAAAACTTGTATAGTTCCCCAATTTATGGTTATTTTATAGTGATTTTTGTAAATAAATTTTGTTTTATGGATAAAGTTGTCTCTAGAATATGTCCATTGGATTTAATGATGAAATATGTGCAATTTCAGGTGAAAAAAAAGGCTAAGTCATGAAGTGCCAAAAGTGACAGTTGAGCTTAGGTCATCAATGGGCTAAGTGTGAATCCACCGCTAAGCGCAGTTTCAGCGTGCTTAGCGTGACAGAAGAATCTGGCAGGGCATCAATATCAAGGCCACGCGCTAATCGTGAGATCAATGCGCTAAGCGCAGCAGTTGTCTTCAGTCAGGCTCAGCGCACGACTGACACTAAGCTCAAATCCACTTACTCGCGCTAAGCGGGAGGGTGGCGCTAAGCGCAACGTCGCGAATTCAAAGACTATTTAAAGCATGTCTTGTGCAGAATTAGGGGAGAACTTTGACAAGGCCTAGGGAACAGAATTCCACAGCACACCACAGTGCCTATTTTAGGAAAAGAGTTCTGGAGGCAGCAAGAGGAGCAGCTTTTGCAGAGATACCTAGGTTTTGTAAGGTTATTATTGTTAGGGTTTCTTCTATAATGGCTGGCTAAACACCCTAGTTGGGGATTTCTAATGAACAACTGATGTAAATACTTAATATCTAATTGATTATGTTTTCTGTGTTCAATGCTTAATGTTTGTATGCTTTTGGTCTGATCATCCATTTGTGTGCATAGTTAGGTGACTTTAGCATTGGGAAAAGTACTATTGCCTTAGAACTTGATTGAAGCAGGATCGAAACTTAGTCTTACAGGAGGGATCTGCGGATTAAGTTTTGGTTTTAATTGTGTTGTTACAATAGTGTTGTTTAGTCTAGGTCTAGTCTTACAAGAGGGATCTGCGGATGAAGCTTAGGCTAAATTAGGCTAAACTTTTGTAAGTTGCTTGAGCTGAGTCTAGTCTTACAAGAGGGATCTGCGGACGAAACTTAGTTTAAGTTAGTCTAAACCTAAGAGAGCCATCTAAATTGAGCCTAGTCCAACAAGAGGGATCTGAGGACGAAGCTTGGATTGATTCAGTCTGATGAGGGATCGAGGTTTAGTAATTTAGGCTACAACATAGAACACAAGAGCATGATTGATTGGAGTAATATATTTATATGCATCAGCTTGTTTGTTAAAAAGACCCAACATTTCTACCTACTGCTGTCACTTTTACTTACTTTGCATTTTATGGTTTTTAGCATCAAAGTTTAGTTTAAATTCTGTTTGAAATTATCAATCATACATGTTCTCTCAACAATGCTTCATTTCTGAACTTAACTCAGGCTAACATTAGTTCCCTGTGTTTGATACTCGGATTCATCCATTTTAATTTTTAAATACTTAACGATCCGGTGCACTTTCCAGCAAATCGGATTTCCCTTGAATATATTTGTACGAAGAAAAAGTGGAACAAAAAGTAACCGCAGGGGAAATCCAACAAGGTACCTATTCTAGGTCGATCCCTGCACTTGAACGTCAAATGTCCAACTTTACCATAGAAATAACAAACAGCAATGTCTTCATCGTGAGCATAAATCTTTCCTTCATATCTATTACCAAATTTATCTTAGGTACATTTACTATATCTTAATAGTTTGTTAAGATTTTCTATTACACTAACAAATTTGGTTGAGGTAGATTTTAAGGGTCCAATTTCCTCATGAAGTTTTACAACATCTTGAAGTTGACCCTTAAATTTTTCAAAAGCTTTTCATTTAAGAATCTCAAAAATATTTTATGTTCTTCACATTCAACCCAAAGATTACGTTTACTTATTTTAGGGTCCTCATAATCTTTGTGTGCTTGTGCATATTCTTTCCACATATCATGTCTCTCTACATTTTGATGGTCATAAAGTTTATTTAGGTCCTTTAGATCCTTTTCTAGACCTTTCGATTTGTTTTCCAACTCCTGAAAGTTCTCCAATAAAGTATATTTTTCTTCAGAAATTGTCTCATTCTCAAGATAGCTTGGACTTTTTTCCTTAAAAGTTTCACAAGCCTCACACACCTTAGTGGAATCATCTAATGAAACATTTATTTATCTTGAAGGATTTTTTTCAACTTCATTATGATCTTTGGACAGATTTTTGAAATCTTTTCGCAAGAATGGATAAGTTTGATAGTAGTTCATGATAAGCCTTTATAAGAGATTCAGGATCATTAAAATTTACCTTACCCTTTTGGTCTGAATCGGATTCTTCAGAGATTATGTCTACCATCTGGCATAGGTTTGTTTCTTCTACATATTTATTAGAAGAGGTGTAGTTCAGATCTTCTAGGTGCTCATGAGACATTTCTTTTCCTTGGTCTTTTAGTATTTCTTCGTGTCTTGAAATGTCCAGGTTTCTTGCATTCATAGCATATTATGGAGCTTTTATCTTTATCTTTCTTTTCCTTGAGCACCCTTTTTGAGGAATTCTTCCATTTGGATACGTCATTGTTTTTCCACATCTTGCGAATCTTCCATGAGATGAAGGCAAGTTCATCTTCATCAAACTCTTCCTCATATTCTTCATCAAAATAGTTTTCAATTTTAAGGGCTTTGTAAAAGCTTCTAGACACTTGCTCTCTAGACAATGAGGCCTTCTTGATCTTTTGACTGTTGAGAGCCAAAGTGTTTTCTTTCTTAAGTCCTTCTTTCTATTGAAGTTTTTGTTCATCAACCTTGAGAGTACCAACCATTTCTTCAAGGGACATAGAGTCAGGATTCTTTAGAGCCCTTAGCGCTATTACTTGTGGTCTCCATTTTCTAGACAAACTTCTCAAGATTATGTCAATATGATTATAGTTATCATATGTTTTGTCTAGAGATCTTAATTCATTTAGAATGTTTTGAAAGCATCCAAACATAGTTTGTATGTCTTTGCCTTCTTCCATATAGAAGAGTTCATACATACAAGTGAAGAGACTTAATTTGTTCCTTTTTACATGTGATGTTACTTCGTAAGTTACAAAACATAGCATTCTGAGTCTTGGAGTTATCTACCACACCTACTTGGAACTCTGGAAGCTATGTACTTTGGTATATTCTTCTTCTAATAAGGAACAAACATAACGTTCTGAGCCTTGGAGTTGAGCAAAAATATGAGATTTTGCTCCTCTGTCCACTAACTCCTTGGGATTTCATTTAACTCATCGTCATATGGAATATGATTTCCATTTTCTACCATGTCCCATAGGTCAATGTGAATAGACTCAAAATGAGCTATAATTTGTTCCTTTCAATAGTCATATTTCACACCTCTGAACATCAGTGGTTTATTGGTAGAGTATCATTCTTCCATTTCTTTCTTTGATTGCTGGATCTTTTCCTCAATATTGCTAAATACTCAACTTGTGAGGTCAAGCTCTGATGACAAATAAAAAAGCAACAATCACACCATAAAGGGGGGTTGAATAGTGTGTTAATCAAAGATAATAACTTTTGCAAATAAAGACTTTTATCACTTGCCCAAAAAGATAGATACAATGAAGTCATCCACTGATAAGAAAAACATGTTTGATCGTCCAGTAATAATAAACCAATTTTTTCACAAAGGTTTTTCAAGTAAACATTTGGTAAGAAATGGTGTCAAGATAAGTTTAAAAGAATACTCAATAAAACCACTTAAGAGAGATGAAGAAACACTTGGTTTATACTAGTTCACTCAAATAGTGTTACGTCCAATTCTCCTTTACACTACTATAAAGGGTTCTACTAATCAAAACTTTAATTACAAAGTATTTTATCCTGTCACTCATGGCTATACAAGTATTCTCTTTGCCACTCTTGGTACACCCTTAGACTCCCTCTAAATCTAAGACCACCCAAGTATTGTTTAACACTAAGTCACTCCTAGCTTTCACAAACAGAAGTTTGAATGAATACAATGATTCAACAAAACTCAAAGAGTGAATAAATAGCCAAGCTCAAACACAGATAACTTTTCTTAGCAAAGAGTAAAGAAGATTAAGTGTTGAGTATCTCTTCCACTAAAATATGTAGAGTTTCACTTCCGAGAACTTGGGCTTGTTTTTCACTTGATTCTCATTTTCCAACTCTTTTTTCTAAAAAAGAGACACCTTTTATAAACTTCAATGAAGGATCAGTTACAGGATCAGTGTTAAGCCTTAAGATGACTGTTGTCTCATAACTAAACACGTGGAGCGCTCTGAATGGAGAAGATAAGAATAAAGGTACAAACAACTACATGTGCTCCTCTTCCGCAATGAAAGTGACCTTTTGGGAAATATTCTACAAATACCTTATATTCTCTTCTATTATGTCATTTCCTTAATTTTCGAATGTTAACAATTCAAATAAAGAAAGGCAATAGTTAAAAAACAAAAAGTGAGATTGTGCACTTCCCTTGGTGGATAACATAATCCTTTAGTATCTTGTTGGACGTCACTTGTGAGGATATAAAATAAGTGTATAAGTGATTTAATAATGTGTTGATTTAAGAATAGCTCAGTGTGAAAACATAGGTTTTCATAATAAGTGGATACGGTTGATTTAATAACGTGTTGGACACTGAATATATCTTAACAAAACTATTTTCCACTTTAAGTATGGATGCGACTTACTAGAGCTATGAATGTTGATATAATAACAAGTAAGATTTTTTATGAAGTTGGTCCTGTGCACATAACAACAACTCATTAGTTTACCAACAATTTATACTTTTGTAAACATCAAAATCTTGTTAGAGATAGGTGGAGCAACATGGAACAAATACAACAACCCTAGGCTGAAGCATGAAGTTCAAGGAAAGTTGGAATGAGCTTAAGAAGATGTTTTGGCTTTTTACATGCCCAACTTCTTTGAGTGGCATTTGTATTGGTTCTTAGATTGATTGTTGCATCTTAGTACATGTCATATCTGTTTTTCATTATGCATCATCATAGGGTGTGTGAAGGAAATTTTCTAAGTTAGAAAAATTTCTTCAGAGGCAAAACTCTATTTTAATCGATTATAGAGTGGTTGTAATCGACTACAACAAGCTCTAAAGCTTGAAGAGTTAAAGTGTCGTTTCGGTTTAATCAATTACAGAATTATTATAATTGATTACTCTGTTGTTTTGAGACAATGACTAATTTTTCAGGAGTCTTTGCTTTAATCAATTACCAAGTGCATTAATCGACCACTTCTCTCTTTTTTAAGTTGTTCAGAGATGAACAAGAACACTTTAATCGATTACTTAGGTCATCTAATCGATTACATTTTTCTTGAATGGTTTTATAAGTGCTGGATGAACACTTAAATCAATTACTTGGTTAATCTAATCGATTACTTCATTGAAATAATCAATTACCTTAAAGATTTAATCGATTACAGACGATTATAACTATTTTTTCTATAGATAACCAGCTTGTATTCACATCTACACATCATGAAATCATTAGTGGATATTCAGTACATCTCAAAATAAATTTTTCTTTGAATGAGCAAGATTTTGATCGTTCATTGGTAAACAAGAGATAGAGAGAAAACAACTTAATAGTTACTCACAACTTTTCAAGTCTTTTGATTTGGAAAATCTTTTCTGAAAGTGAGTGGTTTCTTTGAGTATAAGAAGATCAACTTCACAATCTAACAAGGTGTTTGTGGAAAGATTGGTTAGGTTATATCTCTCCTACTTGGTTTTTTTTGTGTATGGTTTTTACACGGTCTTATGTGTTTGTGCATGAACTGCTTACAACATGCTAGAATAAGGTTTTCTAGTTTGGGCTAAGAGTAGTGTTCTCTTAGGCTTATATTCATAGAGGGTCCTAGGGTTGGATGACTTAGTCGCTTTTTCCTGGGTGGGAAGTGTAGATTGCTTGTAAGGATTCTAAATGCATAGTGGAAATCTAATTCAGATTGTGGATTAGATAACTAGATTAACTTCTCTAGAAATAAAGAGTGAACCAGTATAAAAGATTGTGCCCTTTATCTCTTGATTCATATCTTTTACTCATTCAAGGTTTAATCAGCTCATTCAAGTTTTATTCAAAGTTTGAAAAGATTCATAGTTTTATGATTTTGAAAGAAATGATGTTAATGAAGTATCATACGTAAGGAAGGATTGATTAAGTATTGATTACATTTGATTCAAAATAGTTTTGTGATACGATCAAATTTTAGAAAAGTTTTTTCGCAATTATGTTTTTTCTAAAAAGTAAAGTTTTGTTTGAAAACCATATCCCCCCCCCCCCCCCTCTTGGTTTGTTGAGTTACATCATATTTTTTCAAATCTAAGGGATGGTACATTGTCCAATAGTTAGTGAATCTTCCAGACCTAACAAAACGTTGTGTGTTGCAGCGTGACAATGTCAGATACTATTTTGGTTACGATTGCAATCATCAGTAGACATATAACAGAGATGTGCAAGATAAGGAAATGGAAAATAGTCGCACATTGGTGGTGCATGACGGTGTTTGTAGTGGCACTGCTACTAGGGTCAAACAAGAGAGAAGAAGCGGGGAGGAAAGGGGTTCCGTAATGAGTAGACAAAGGTCACTAAAAATCGCTTCACCAAATAAGCGTGACGGAGTGTCGTGGGGCATGACAGTGGTGATAAATTTCCATTCTTTATATTATTTCCTTGCCTTCTTGTATTTTAATTTCCCTATGATTCTTTGTTGTGCATTGGGTTTTTTATTTAAATGGTTTTCAATGGTGAAATTTGTTGCTTTGGTTTCTATTTGAGTTCTGAAGTGACAAAAATACCACAAGAAGGGGGGTTGAATAAGGATGTTGAAAACTTTTTTAATTTTCTCTCAAAATAAAGGTTTCTGAGGTTAGTTCTAAACAAGTGAGTTCAGAATGAAAATATGTTTTGAGCTCCGAATGAAAATACAAGTTGCTTTCAATAAAAATGCAAAAATTCTAGAAAAATGATTCTTTTGTAGTTTAAGACTTTAGTTTCAAAGATGGATGCTCAATAAAACTGTTTAATAAAACAATGCTTGATTTATTTATTAAGTCTGATGAGAAAATAGATTTAATGATTTTCCCAAGAAACATTTTTCATATCCGCGTAAAACAAAGTAGATGAAGGGAAAAGAAAAGAGTTCACAAAGGATTTTTATATTGGTTCACCTAAACCTTAGTTCACACCCTTAAAGATGAAATTTAACTAACCCAACTAGTTCACAACTAGACCAACAAACCATTGGATTTCAACAACCTTCCAATTCCTCACTAGACTTCAACCTAGCCTCCGATAGACCAGCAACACCACTGGATTTCCTCATTGCCAACCACTGTTAAACTTTACAGAATAAGTAGATCTATGAATCAACTGCACAGATGACAGATCTTGTTCTCACAAGAGGGATTCCACTCAGAAACTAAGTCTCACTTCTATCTAAGAATATTATAGGCTTTAAAAGCATAATACAAAAATGGATTACTCTCACAAAGAAGGTTGAAGCTAAAAATACATATTTCTCACTAATAGATCTAGCTCAATGTGTGTTGATTTGAAATGCTTCAACTTGTTCTTCATGGCCTTCGAAAATGCTTCATAAAGCCTTCAAGATGACCATTGGAGTGGGATCTACAAAGCTGACAGGCTTCTAGTGAAAGCATGGGCATTTTCCAGCTGTCATGATGTGATAACCCTCATAACCATTCTAAGGGACCTTTTTATAGGCATTATGAAGAACTATCAAAATAGTCATTCTGATGTTTGATGAATTTCCTTGAAGAAGTTCATATTGATATCTCATTCTGATGTAATGCAGCTTCATCATTCTTAACATTTTTCATAACTCAAAGCATTCTAAAGTTGAGTACTTCAAAAAGATCAAGTGAAAGTTCAGTTGTTGGTGTGTTAGTTAGTGTTTTGTCCAAGGTCAGACTGAGTAGTATTCTTTAGTCTTTCATTCTGATGTTTCTCATGGATAGCTTCTTCATTCAACATTATTGCATCTTCTTATGCAATTAGTTCTTCTTTTTTGATGTGCCTATAGAGATTGGCAACATATGTAAGTTGAAGAACAGATATACATTAGTCTTTTGATTTTGTTCAAGTGACGCATTGAATCTTTTTGAATCAT
Source organism: Glycine max (assembly GCF_000004515.6). Taxonomy (NCBI): domain Eukaryota; kingdom Viridiplantae; phylum Streptophyta; class Magnoliopsida; order Fabales; family Fabaceae; genus Glycine; species Glycine max. Next base: position 34,945,936 of record NC_016088.4, on the reverse strand, counting down.
TATGAAGTTCAGAAACTCAGAGTCGAAGTCTTCATGATTCTTATGCAAACTCTACATAGCTTCATTATGAACCATGATGCTCTTTACATAGCCTTTGATGAATCTTCTGTGTAAGGCCTTGTTATTCAATGCCTTTCCAGGAATCAAGTACTCAGAGAGAAGCATATTTCATCATTCTGATGGCCTTCAAAATATCTTCTGAGTTCTCAACTCTGATAGAAGCTATTAACCTTCTAAGTACCTTAGAATGAAAGAACACATCTTGAGGAAGTAGACACTAAAACACTAAAACACTTAAGCAGAAATGTTAACCATCATTAATTGCACTTCTTTTAATTCCTCTCCAATTTTGGAACGTCACAAACTTCTAATTCCTACCCCTTCTTTCTCCAAATTTCCAAAACCCCAATCTTGATTCCCTAGAGCTCTCTTCTCCCTAAAGTTTATGAATCCGCCCTCCTTTGTGTTCTTTTTCTTCCCCTATTTATAGAAGCTCTGAAATAATTTTTTATCACCAACTATGATGATTTTAATTTTTCCTCTTATGATAGTGGCTGCAACTGCCATTGCAGCTACTAGTGGCTAAGGTAAGAGAAGCAAGCAGCTAGACAAGAAAATAGGGTGGCTAAGCAGAGGTCCAACAAGCAATAGGAGTAGAGGATGAAAAATGGGTGTTGGAACAAAGGAGAACATGCTTGATATATTTTGATTTTCATTTCTTTTTCTACTATTTTCTTTCTTCTCCCTCATTTTTTTATTAATTTTGAATGTATTATCAATGTAATTCGATTGGCCATTTTTAATGTATCTTGAAACCCAAATTCATTGATACATCATTATTTTTTTTTTGTTTTCTTGTAAAAATGAGTTTCCATGCCCAAAAAAAAACAAGGGAAAGATGAGGATAAACTATAATTAGAGGACCTATGCCCAAATGTCCCCATTGTGAAATTTTGATAGAAAAGAAAGGAGAATTTGTTTTTTGCTTATAACTCATTCAATATAGTTTTAAAAATGAAGAGAAATAAAATTTTCTTTGTAGCATCAGAAGGAGAGAGATGGTAAATAGGGAGATAAAGTAATAAATAAAGAAGATTGGAATTATGTTGGGGATTATTTAAGATGCATAAAAGCATGTCTAAGAAAAAAGATGGAATTAGTTCAAAAAGGGGACAAAATCAGATGTTCACAAGGAAAATTTGGACATATTTTTTTAATGTAAATTTGAAATGTTGTACAAAAGGCCAGACAAAATTGGGTGTTCACAGAAAGGAGTCGTGAGGAAGGGCATGTTCAACTGTTGTCTCAATTTGAAGGATCTAGTAGCAGAACAAAGGTTTATGCTTATGAAGCATACTCATCCTCTTCCAATCTGGATACAGTATCTTGTTACGAGTGAACATCACCTACCATGGATGTCCAATAAGGATAGAAGTAGTAAAGCGAAGGTCAAAAACAAAATTAAAGGAAAAATCTTTTGTTGTTGTTGATCTCTCGACTATGGAAGATATAATCAAGACCGATGCAAAAGCATTAAAAGATATCACACGTGCCAGGAATGAATACAACAGTTTGAGGGATGAAGTAATCAAGTTGAGGAATAAAGAGATCGACTTGCAAATCATCTATGAGGATACTATTGGTATGATTAGTGAACAAATACAAATTCATCAAACCTTGTGTAACAAAAATAAAAAAGAATATATGGACTTTATTAATTATCTAGGTTTTAATTATGAAATTTTTCTTATGTGTTTTTTTAATTATTTATGTTATAATCATGTAATTTTTAAACTAGCTGTTGTAACAAACTAATCGCTATTTCGTTTACAAAAAATAATAATAAACTCTAACCGTTATTTTGTTGGACAAAAAAAACTACTCATTGTAACAAACTGTCCATTATTTCATTTACCAAAAAACTAGTTGTTATATCAAACTAGTCATTATTTCATCTACCAAAAAAACTAGCCATTTTTCAAACTACTTGTTGTAACAAACTAGTCATTATGCAAACTAGTTGTTGGTAAAAGTAGTCGTGGTAACTCCTTCTATATAGTGTTTACTTGAACAAAGATTTTCACAAATCTCAATTGTGCAAAGGTTGTATCAAATTTTCATAACTTTATAACTCTACAGTGTTGCTTAAGATGGACTCTAGTGATTCATCTCTTAAAGATTAACTTCTCAAAGATTTGCTAAATGATGAGTACATAGAACAATACATGAGGTTGATGATGGAATGGAAACTACAAGAACTAGCCACTATGAGAAGTAGGTATAAACAAAAGTACATTGAAAAAGATCGTGTAGAAGGGCATGTTTGATTCTTCAATGACTACTTCTCCAACAATGCAGTATACACATATATGAACAATTCTGACAAAGGTTTAGAATGTGAAAGTCTTGCTTCGCATTGTAGAAGCCCTTGGCAATCACTATTAGAATTTTTAGACGATAATGTGACTGAAAGGATGGGTCTTTTTTGTTGTAGAAATGCACTACTGCTATTCACATATTGGCATATGGATAACTTGTTGATAGTGTCCATGATTGTTTTTGAATTGGAGAAACCATGACATTACAATGCTTTGATAAGTTTGTAAGGGGTGTCTACGATATATTTGGATTTGAATACAAAAGACTCAACAATAATGGCATTCAGTACCTACTACAAATAGGTGAGCAATGTGATTTTCTAGGTATGTAATGTAGCATTGATTGTATGCATTGAGAATGAAAAGAATGTCCAAAAGCATGGAAAGGTCAATTCTATCACGGACACTACCCACAATCATGCTTGAAGTCGTGGCATCATAAGACTTATGGACTTGGCATGCATATTTTGGGGTTTCAAGTTCAAACAATGACATCAATGTGCTTGATGAATCTTCTATGTTTAATGAAATTATGGAATGAGAATCCCCTTTAATACAATTTACAATGAATAGAACCCAATATAACATGGGTCATGTGACACTATCTAGCAAATGGTATTTATCAAGAATTGGCAACACTTGTGAAGACCATCCCAAGGCCACAAGGCCTTAAAAGAAAATTGTTTGCTCAACATCAAGAAACAGGAAGAAAGGATGCGAAGCCTACGTTTGGAGTGCTTTAATCTTGGTTCGCAATTATATGTGGCCCTACGCGTGCTTGGAAGATGAACACAATCTAACATATTATATTCACAAATCATATTGCATAACATGATTTTGGAAGATGAATGAAACACATATAATGGTAATTTTGACCAATATTATGAGCATTTTGTTCACATCTAGGTACTACTACTTATTTTTTGTGGATGTGAAATCTAACCGGCAAGTGCATCGGGTCATCAAGTAAATAATTAAAACGGAATGAACCGAGTATCGAACTCAAGGAACTTGTTTTACTTGGAAAAGTGTCATTCAAAATGCAAGTGTTTGCAAAATGAATTAAGTGTCATGAATTGAAAACAAAGGTATTTTCTATTCTAATCAAAGAAATAGTAAACGTAAGCAATTGAGTGTGAAAACAAATAAGTAAAAGCGTTGGGTCCTTCTATCGAGATACTTGATCCAATTAGAGTTTTTCTCTATTTAAAATTATTTCTATGTTCTATACTGAGGACAAAAATACCAAACACCGATGTCTCGTGAGTTTGGACTAATTTAAACTAAACTTCATTCGCAGATGTCTCTTGTTGAACTTAGCTTAATTTAAATAGCATTATAATCACAACATAATAAAAACCAAAACCATGCACTCTATTCCTAGCAATGCAGTTATCTAGCCCTGCTCTATCAAGTTCTAAGGAAATAGTACATTTTCCAATGCTAAAGTTCCTAACAGCACACACCAATGGGTGATCAAACCACAAGCATGCATACAATAAGCATAGATAGAAACATTGAATGCATGAAAATAACTTCAAATAGATAATAATAATATTTACATCAAGTATTCAGCAGAGATTCCCAACAAAGGATTTTAGCCCTCCATTACAAGGGAGCAACTTTCACAAATAGGAGAAGGGTTTCAGAGAAAATACCAGATTACAAAGCTATGGGGATTCCTCCTCCTCCTCTAAAAACCTAGGACTTAGTCTTTAACCTAGAATCTACCTAAAATTTAGGGCCTTTGCTTCCTTGCTCAGTTTTTCCTTTGTTCTCTACACACAATTCACCGTCTAGTCAGACCTCCTCAAATTCTCCGCAAGTCAGGCTTAAAAATGGGATGCTTAGCGCCATTCTTGCGCAAAGCACAAGTAAGTGAGATTTGGCTTAGCGCCAATCTCGCGCTTAGCGCAGAAGAGACAACCATCTTGCTTAGTGAGTTGCATACGTGCTGGGCGCGTGCTGGCATGGAAGAACTCTCTTCAGGCCTATCCTTAATCGCTAAGCCACTGCTATCTCGCTTAGCGGTTTGGTCTCGCTAAGCGCATGGTTTAGGCTTAACAAGACAGCAACTTTTGCACCTTCATAATTTTCTCCTTTTTACCTGAAATTGAGGTGAAATTTACATTAAAATCATAAGGAAGGCTTCTACTGAGCACATATTAAAACTAAACTAGAAATATTTACAATTCTACCAAAAATAACCATAAATTGGGAGATTTATATACATTTTAGAAAACTTTTCTATACAAAAGTTAGTCGTAAAAGACGACTACACATTCCATCAATAATGTCTTTACAACTGATATACATATTGGTCCTCATCTGACCCTTGAACTATACTTGCAAATGAGAGATGAAGTTCATGATCTGAGACATCATCACCAACTTCAAGTGAATCTTGTCATGCTATTTTAATATGGAAAATGATTTTTGGTACGAAAATAATTTCATAGTTTTAAAACAAATGAAGTGGTTAGCTAGCGTGGCCTATTATGGTGAGGTTTTCTACTTTTTTAATGCAAGTGTCTGTAATGGTTGTGTTGAATTAATTTTGTGATCGCAAGTTTCCCACCTCTCCATGAAATGCTCATCACTTCGATTATGCATCTAAATTATATTTGTTGTTGCTCTTAGACTTTTACACCTAGTGATTTGTTTACCCTTCTCAAACATGACTATCATGTGCTCCCCCAAACAAAATTGTAGAATTTGCATCAAGATATTGTTTCTTTAGTTTGGTGAGATATCTTCCATAATTAAGACTTTTTCTTTTATCAAATTAGGTGGTTTGAAAACTATTTACTAGAGATGATTGATTTTCATTTTTAACATCGTTAATAATTATAATGATGTAGAAAAGTGACTTTTAAATTGGTTATAGTTATAACTGATGTAGGAAAATGACTTTCTACATAAGGTGTGGTTATAACAAATGTAAAAGTCAGTTTTTTATAACGATTATACTTACAATCAAATGTCAAAAGTCAAAATCAATCATCTTTAATAAATAGTTTTCAAAACCACCTTTCCACAATTAACATGATAAAATCAGAAGTTTGATATTTTTTCTTATTTATTTTAACATTTTAATTTATTATTTAAAAATAATAATTGCACATCATGAACTTGTCAGCTTTTATTATGAAGTAATAACAAGGAAGCTCTTCAATTCATGTGTTTCGTAACTCCAAACCTTCGTACCATATAGCAGCATTGTTTTAATATGGTCGTTTTCCAACATTAACAAAAAGAGCAGTTAAAAAATGGGTAAATAGTGATTTTTGTCCCTGAATTTGTAGAGTGCTAACAAAGTCATCCCCGAAAGATGAAAATTCAAATTTTAGTCTCGAAAGTGAAAAAAGTACAACAAATCCATCAATCTGTTAACTTCCGTCCATTAGTGTTAATGAAAGAACCTACATGACACATTGAAAGATGAATTTGTCAAAGCTCTACCCATTCAGGGACAAAAATGTCTATTTACCCAAAATATAATTTAATCTTCATCTTCCCCCCCCCCCCCCCCTCCTTTTAATCGTTGCAAACATAACATTACAATAAACACTTAAAAAAAAGGAAATCAAGCATAAATTAGAACAAACATAAAAATAAGCATAATATTAATTAATAAGCATAATTTGTCTGTTGCTCTGGAATTTCTAATATGATAATACCTTACCCAAAATATGAGATTCAAACAAAAATGCACAACCATTAAGTTAATCCTTACAAAAAAATGAAACACAACTTGATTGTCACTACCTAACGTTATCATATGAAACTCAAACAAAAATGCACAACCATTAAGTTAATCCCTACAAGAAAATGAGACCAAACTTGATTGTCACTACCTAATGTTTACATATGAAACTCAAACAAAATGCACAACCATTAAGTTAATCCTTACATAAAAAATGGGACCCAACTTGATTTTGTCACTACCTAATGTTGTCATATGAGACTCAAACAAAAATGCACAGCCATTAAGTTAATCTTTATAAAAAAAAATAAGACTCAACTTGATTTTGTCACTACCGGATGTTGTAAAATTCTAGAGCAACAGACAGATTATGATTATTAATCAATATTATGCATATTATTATGTTTGTTTTAATTTATGCTTGTTTTCCTTTTTTTTAAGTGTTTATTGTAATGTTATGCTTGCAGCCAAGGTTATCAAACTAGAGAGTTTATGTAGACTAGTGATGGTTCCATAGACTCGACTCATGGACTCAACTCGTAGACTCGTAAAAGTGAACTTTATATAAAAATAATAACAAAATATCTATAAAATAACATACCAATTAAACATTTCAACAATATAATAAAGAAAAGTAGTAAATCATGACTTTCACAATACTTAAATAACCAAGTCTAGTAATGTATCACTACTAGATAATAACTTGCAGATGTCGTAGTAGTGGTAGAGCATTTCTATCGAGGGTTTGATGTTATTAGAGGTGAGAATTTTTTGGATTTGGGAACAATGTTGGATCGAGTGGCCTCGGAAAAATTAAGAAGGGGGGGTTGAATTAATTATGAACGTTTCTTGACTAATTAAAAATTTATCCTTCTTAATGTTACTAGATTCAATTAGGCTTTACTACTAAGTTATGAGAAAGTAAAGAACAGAAACAATAACTTAGACAAAAGTAAAGCGGAAATAAAAAGTACACAGCAAAAAGATAAAGAGTGTAGGGAAGAAGAAAATAAACACAAGATTTATATTGGTTCGGCCACAACCCATGTCTACGTCCAGTCCCCAAGCAACCACCGGTTATTGAGATTTCCAATAACCTTGTAAAATCCTTTACAAGCAAAGATCCACTAGGAATGTACCCTCCCTTGTTCTCTTTGAACAACCAAGTGGATGTACCCTCCAATTGAACTGATCCACAAGAGATGTACCCTCTCTTGTTCTCAATATTACAACCCAAGTAGATGTACGTTCTACTTGTACCACAAAGGATGTACCCTCCAATGTGTTAAGACAAAGAATTCTTAGGCGGTTAATCCCTTGAATCTTTGTAAGGGGAAACAAAAGATATCTGAGGCAGTTAGTCCTTCGAAGTCTTTTGTTTAAAGGGAAGAGGAAGAATCAAAAGAATTATCAGGCGGTTAGTCCTTTGAATCTTTTGGCAAGAGGGAAAAGGAAGAAAAGATAGCACACTTTTGTTTTCTGCAAAATTTCCACTTGCAGAAAAACAAAGTTTTGAAAACAAAGTTTAGAAAGATTTTTGGCAAAGAAAAAACAATGGGCAATGGTTAGAGAAAGATTGTGAAAAAGGATTGTTTGGAAGAATATATTATATCTTTTGAACATGTGCCAAAGTCATGCTTTTATATACTCTTCATGTCTGGTCAAAGAAACCATTGGAAGAGTTATGACTTTTGAGAAAACCATGTTAAGAGTTATAACTCTTAACTTCTTCTTTAAAACTATTCAATGGTAATCAATTACCAAAAAGGTGTAACCAATTACACAATGCATTTTATGAAAAGTTGTGACTCTTCACAATTGGATTTGAATTCCAACGTTCAGATTCACTTGTAATCGATTACTAATATAGTGTAATCGATTACACTATTTGAAAATCATTTTGGAACGTTATAAATAATTTGAAAACATTTTGAAAACGTAACTGGTCACTGGTAATCGATTACTGATAACTGGTAATCGATTACCAGAGAGTAATCACTCTGGTAACTTAGAAAATTTGAGAAAATTCTTTTGTAAAACAAAATTGTGCTATTTGGTTTTTGAAAAATTCTTTTAATACTTATCCTATATGAAGTCTTGACTTGTTGCTTCTTGATTTCTTCTCTTGAATCTTGAGTCTTGGATTGGATTCTTGATGTTTGATCTTGAAGTCTTGAATCAATCACTTGGGCTTTTGGCATCATCAAAATTGCTTGGTTCATCATCATGAAGCTTGCTTCTACAATCTCCCCCTTTTTGATGATGACAAACCTAAAATCAAGAAACGCATACAAGCTCTATCTTCTAATCAATCACTCACTTAATTCCGCCCCTTTGTTTTTGAATTTAAGCTTCACTTGAAATTAAGTTAGAGTTCTTGATTTAATCCCAACTTTCTCTCCCCCTTTGGTATCAACAAAAAGGCCAAAGTGTGTTGTGACATAAAATCATACACAAATGTATTCATGCAAGAAAAAAGGAGAAATTGTTAGACATGTGGTCTCAATAAGTTAAGAGGGATAAGCTTAGAATGCAGAAGAAGTAGCAATCAATTTAATAATATTCTTTAAACATGCAAGACAAAATTGATTGCAATAAAATGAATGAGATAAGGGAAGAGAGAATGCAAACACAGTTTTTATACTGGTTCGGAAAAGTCCGTGCTTACGTCCAGTACTAAAGCAACTCACTTGAGATTTTTCACTCCCTTTGTAAAAATCTGTTTACAAAGTCTAAACCACACAGGGACAACCCATCCCTTGTGTTTAGGAATCCTTACAACTTAAGGGACCCTCAGTCCCTTAATCAATCTCTTTGAATGAGAAGAAAGAAAGAATAATTCTCTCTTGAAGAGAAGGATATTACAATTGAAGTCCATGGAGAAACTCTTAATGGATTTGCAAGTGTTTGCCCAGGAGTTTTTTTGAGAGAGCATTTGGCAATGAAGTTCTCTTGGAATATCTCTCACATACATTTTGTATCACAAATTGCCTATTTTTAGGCCTTTGATGACCATTCAAAAATCTCTTGATTAGATGTGACTCTCAGGAATTTTTTTCTGAAGAGTTGTGACTCTTGGGAGTTATTTTCTGAAATTCTGAATTCTTGACTTGGATCAAACTTGAGAAGCGCTTATCTTTGGCATCATCAAAATCATGTATACATACATTCATATTCTCCCCCTTTTTGATGATGACAATCATGTGATTTCTTTTTGACATCATCAAAACAATGCATGATCCACAGAAACTTATAAAAATCAAACAAGATAATAATAAATTATCCACAAATCATAAAAACATATGTATCAAATAAGTCATAAGACATCATAACATAAAACAAATCATTTGTCTAAGTCAGTAGCATCTAGAAGTCCTAATTCTCTTCTAATGGTGTAGAAAGAATCTTTGGGTAGTGGTTTTGTGAAGATGTCTGCAAGTTGGTTGTTGGTATCTACAAATTCTAGAACACAGTCACCTTTTAGGACATGATCTCTAAGAAAATGATGTCTAATTTCTATGTGCCTGGTTCTAGAGTGGAGGACTAATTTCTATGTGCCTGGTTCTAGAGTGGAGGACTAGGTTCTTAGATAGATTTATGGCGCTTATGTTGTCACACTTTATGGGAATATGGTCTAATACAATCCCATAATCAGATAGTTGTTATTTTATCCACAAGATCTGTGCACAACAACTACCAGCAGAGATATACTCTGCTTCAACTGTGGATAATGCTACACTATTTTACTTCTTGTTGTGTCAAGAAACAAGAGCAGACCTTATGAACTGACATGTGCCACTAGTGCTCTTCCTATCAGTTTTAGATCCGGAAAAATCCGAATCTAAGTATCCTATTAAATTGCATAAAGAATTCTTAAGGTACCATAATCCTAGGTTAACAGTTCCTAAGAGATATCTTATGATTCTTTTTACTACAATTAGATGTGAAAACTTTGGATTTGATTGGAATCTTGCACACATGCACACACTAAACATAATATCTAGCCTACTTGCAGATAAGTAAAGTAGAGATCCAATCATACCTCTATATTGTTTTTCATCAGTAGGTTGACCGGACTCATCTTTGTCAAGGTAGCAACTAGTGCTCATAGGAGCAACCAAGTGTTTTGAGTTTTCCTTTCCAAATCTCTTGATGAGTTCCTTGCAATATTTTGCTTGGTTGACAAAGATCCCATTATTTGTTTGTTTGATTTGTAGTCCAATAAAGTAATTTAACTTGCCCATTATGGACATCTCAAACTCACTTTGCATGTCAATAGAAAACTCCTTGCACAAAGATTCATTAGTAGATCCAAAGATTATATCATCAACATAAATTTGTACCAATAAGATATCATTATCCTTTTTCTTTATGAATAAGGTGGTATCTACCTTTCCTCGAATGAAATTCTTTTCTAATAGGAATTTACTTAATCTTTCATACCAAGCCCTAGGTGCTTGTTTTAACCCATAAAGTGCTTTCTTTAATCTATAGACATGATCTAATTTTTGTGAGTATTCAAACCCGGGAGGTTGTTCTACATATACCTCCTCTTGGATTAGACCATTTAGGGAGGCACTCTTGACATCCATTTGATATAGTTTAAAGTTCATAATAGATGCATAAGCTAAAAGCATCCTAATGGCTTCTAATCTAGCTACGGGTGCAAAGGTTTCTTCACAGTCAATCCTTTCTTCTTGGTTGTACCCTTTTGCAACTATTTTAGCTTTATTTCTAATTACTATACCATTTTCATCTAGTTTATTTCTAAATACCCATTTTGTTCCTATAATGGGGTAGTTATGTGGTTTCTCAACTAGTTCCCAAACATTATTTCTCTCAAATTGATTTAACTCTTCTTGCATAGCAACTATCCATTGATCATCTATTATGGCTTCTTTAAAGTTTTTAGGTTCTATCATAGAAACAAATGCCATGTTATTGCATAAATCTTTGAGAGAGTGTCTAGTTGTTACCCCTTTTGAGATATCTCTGATGATATTGTCAAGAGGATGATTTCTTGAAGTTTTCCATTCTTTGGGAAGATCATCATTTTCTTGAGCTAGGTCATCTTGAACATCCTTGTTTTCTTCATTTCTCTTCCTTTTTAGATTCCTTTCTTGATTGTACATATCTTCCAAAGAATCTACAACATCAAGAAACTCCTTTCTCGGAGAGATAATATTAGTTTCATCAAAAGAAGCATGTATTGATTCCTCAATTGTCATGGTTCTTTTGTTGTATATTCTAAAGGCTTTGCTATGTAGGGAATAACCAAGGAAGATGCCCTCATCCGCCTTAGCATCAAATTTACCTAGGCTTTCTTTACCATTGTTTAGGACAAAACATTTACATCCAAAAAGATGTAAATGAGCAATGTTTGGTTTTCTATTGTTAAACAGTTCATATGGGGTTTTCTTAAGAATGGGTCTTATTAAGGCTTTATTCATAATATAACATGCGGTGTTAACAGCTTCAGCCCAAAAATATTTTGGAAGTGGAGTGTCATTTAAAAGGGTTCTAGCTATTTCTTCTAAAGATCTATTTTTCCTTTCTACTACACCATTTTGTTGGGGTGTCCTAGGTGCAAAAAAGTTGCGTTCTATGCCATGTTCATCGCAAAACATTTCAAAATCCTTGTTTTCAAATTCACCTCCATGATCACTTCTATTGGAGATGATTTTGAGACTTTTCTTGTTTTGGATGACTTTGGCAAGTCTCATAAATGCATGAAATGAATCATTTTTGTGAGTAAGAAATAAAGTCCAAGTATACCTAGAATAATCATCAACAATTACTAATGCATAGTAACTACCACCAAAACTCATGACCCTAGAGGGTCCAAACAAATCCATGTGCAATAATTGTAATGGTTGAGTGGTAGAGACAATATTTCTAGATTTAAAAGATGCTCTTGTTTGTTTACCTTTTTGGCATGCATCACGTAATTTATCTTTTTCAAACTTTAATTTTGGTAAACCAACAACTAGGTCTTTGGAGATTAATCTATTTAGATGATCCATGTTAATGTGAGCAATTCTCTTATGCCACAACCAAGGATCACTATCTTTACTTAAAAAATATTTATCATTTTCAGATTTATGTTTCAAATCAATCATGTAAACATTATTTTCTCTGAAACCTATATGCTTAATGTCTTTGTCATGCTCATGCTTGATAACACATTTTTCAGAATCAAAAGATACTTTATATCCTTTATCACATAATTGACTAACACTTAATAGGCTATGCTTTAAACCTTCTACAAGTAACACATTTTCAATGGGAGTAGAGGAACTCGTACCTATTTTGCCGACTCCAATGATTTTGCCTTTGTTGTTGTCGCCATGTGTAACATGTCCACTTTTCTTGGGGAAAATGGTTGTAAACTTGGATACATCTCCCTTCATATGCTTGGAACATCCACTATCGATGTACCACTTCTTCCTTACAAATTCTTTCTAGTTGTTCTCATGAGATTTTGTCATGAGACATAAGTTTGCTTGGTCTTCATCATGATCTTGAAATGATTTCAGATTTGACCTATACATGAAATTACTTTTGAAAAACAGAGAATTTAAAGAGACCATTTATCTTGAAGTTGTGAAACTTTTCTCAAGATACCTGCTCTGATACCACTTGTTGGATCGAGTGGCCTCGAAATAATTAAAAGGGGGGGTTTTAATTAATTATGAACATGTTTTGACTAATTAAAAATTTATCCTTCTTAATGTTACTAGATTTAATTAGGCTTTACTACTAAGTTATGAGAAAGTAAAGAACAGAAACAATAACTTAGACAAAAGTAAAGCGGAAATAAAAAGTACACAGCGGAAAGATAAAGAGTGTAGGGAAGAAGAAAATAAACACAAGATTTATACTGGTTCGGCCACAACCCGTGCCTATGTCCAGTCCCCAAGCAACCACCGGTTATTGAGATTTCCAATAACCTTGTAAAATCCTTTACAAGCAAAGATCCACAAGGGATGTACCCTCCCTTGTTCTCTTTGAACAACCAAGTGGATGTACCCTCCACTTGAACTGATCCACAAGAGATGTACCCTCTCTTGTTCTCAGTATTACAACCCAAGTAGATGTACGTTCTACTTGTACCACAACGGATGTACCCTCCAATGTGTTAAGACAAAGAATTCTTAGGCGGTTAGTCCCTTGAATCTTTGTAAGGGGAAACAAAAGATATCTGAGGCGGTTAGTCCTTTGAAATCTTTTGTTTAAAGGGAAGAGGAAGAATCAAAAGAATTCTCAGGCGGTTAGTCCTTTGAATCTTTTAGCAAGAGGGAGAAGGAAGAAAAGATAGCACACTTTTGTTTTCTGCAAAATTTCCACTTGCAGAAAAACAAAGTTTTGAAAACAAAGTTTAGAAAGCTTTTTGGTAAAGAAAAAGCAATGGGCAATGGTTAGAAAAAGATTGTGAAAAAGGATTGTTTGGAAAAATATATTATATCTTTTGAACATGTGCCAAAGTCATGCTTTTATAGACTCTTCATGTCTGGTCAAAGAAACCATTAGAAGAGTTATGACTTTTGAGAAAACCGTGTTAAGAGTTATAACTCTTAACTTTTTCTTCAAAACTATTCATTGGTAATCAATTACACAATGTATTTTATGAAAAGTTGTGACTCTTCACAATTGGATTTGAATTCCAACGTTCAGATTCACTTGTAATCGATTACTAATATAGTGTAATCGATTACACTATTTGAAAATCATTTTGGAACGTTATAAATCATTTGAAAACATTTTGAAAACCAAACTGGTCATTGGTAATCGAATACCAGAGAGTAATCACTCTGGTAACTTAGAAAATTTGAGAAAATTCTTTTGTAAAACAAAACTGTGCTATTTGGTTTTTGAAAAATTCTTTTAATACTTATCCTATATGAAATCTTGACTTGTTGCTTCTTGATTTCTTCTCTTGAATCTTGAATCTTGGATTGGATTCTTGATGCTTGATCTTGAAGTCTTGAATCAATCACTTGGGCTTTTGGCATCATCAAAATTGCTTGGTTCATCATCATGAAGTTTGCTTCTACAAACAAAACATTAAATAGAGGTATATTGAACACTAAACAGACAAAAAACAACCCAAAATGACTTACATTTTGGTCTAATTTTTTTAACCTGCTGACTCAGTGGTAAACTCGAGAACCTACCGAGTTTACTTAGAGTTTATCGAGTTTACCCAGAGTCTACTAAAAAGAGAGTTTACACACGAGTCAACTCATAGAGGATAAGTGGACTTGTAAACTCGTAAGAGTTAGCAAATTAACTCGAGAGTTTGATAACCATGCGCAACGATTAAAAAAGAGGCGAAAGATGGAGATTAAATTATATTTTGGAGAAATAGTCATTTTCGTCCCTAAATGTGTATAACGCTGTCCAATTCATTAACAGACAGAAGTTAATTGATGGATGAATTTGTCGCACTTTTTACACTTTCAGAGACAAATTTGAATTTTCGTATTTCAAGGACAAATTTGTCAGTGCTCTACACTTTTAGGAACAAAAATAGTTATTTACCCTAAAAAAATTCACATCCAACCATCTAATGTTTCATTTCAAAAATAATAAAATAATAAAAAGCTTTTTTTAAAAAATAAAAAATAAAAGGGTAAGCATCGGTGCTTCACCAAGGAACCCGTGCTTCTCAAACTTTATCCGTACGCAAAAGCATTGCACGTTGCTAGGGAAGCCATGTTGCTTCCAAACACAAGTTGCTTGCACACACGAGTTCCAAACCCATCCACGATTTTGTTTTAAGAGTTTAATAATCATATATTCTATTGATAATATAAAATAGTTTTATACTATCATTTAATCATAATTATGAATTTTAAAGTAATTATCGTAAAAGTTAACAAATTTATTACATGATGAATTGTGATTGGATAATAGTATAAAACTTTTTACACTATCTATGCATAATTTACTTATTATCCATGATGAATTGTGATTGGATAATAATGTAAAACTTTTTACACTATCTATGCATAATTGTTTTTCTCTTATTTTAATATATTTATGTTATTTTCTTATAAGAAAACAAGAAACACCCCAATTGGCTTGTATCCATATTTATTGATATCATTAATTGAAACTACCTCTAGTATAAATACAACAATAACAACAAATTTACTTCACTAGTTAAAGTTGTTAATGAGAATCACACGATATTACTTGACATAGTTAAAAATTCAAATTTTCAGAGGTACTAATATTATTTATGGTGAGATTTCTCTTAATAACCTTTCCTACTGTTTTTTTGGTATCCAACTCTTCGTTTTATATTTTACTCTTCCCTCTAATACTTCCATCGACCTTTTAAATCTCCACCCTCCCCCACCCCCAAAAATAAAGAAAACAATAGTTTTTGAAGTTTTCTAGAGAAAACCAACCAAGTAAAATCATGACACTGAGATAATCAATCTAACATGTTACATAATAAATCTGACATGCTACTTTTTTTTTTAATCAGCCAATGTTGTTAGTTTTTGTGAGGGAAACAAATTTAAATTCATGATCTCTTTTCCTCCTTCACCACCAAGCCAATTTATAACTCTTTCTAACATGTTACTTGAGTTAATTACCAATCCAATCTGATGAGAATTTTAACACTAATATTTAATATTGAATTTGAGTCTCAACTATGTGAATACTACTAAACCGAGGAGGGAGTTACAGAATTAATTGTAACACTAATATTTACTAAATGGGCTTGATAACATGTTTACATAAACTCAACAGTTAACAATTTTCTTTAAACAATTCTTTCTATATAGACGTAAAAATTTCTAGTAGATTATCGTTATTTGCTGTCATGATTGATTTTATTAGCACCAACAATCTTATTTTCAATATTCTTCAACATTGCTCCAAAGTTATGCATGGACTCATTGAAGAAACGTGTGCAAAACAATGGTCAGCTTAAATGTACACAAATTTTCAAAACAAATGCATCTAAGAAAAGGTGATCTGAAAATTAAATAAAGAATGCTGGCAACGCAAACTTTGGCAATATTTTTTAAAACTTTTTTATTTATTAGTGAATGAATTTTAACATGAACTCTCTACTTAATAATCTTCAGCCCACTCTATTAGTGGAAACCACATGACAATTCATCCAATAATAGATAAAATAATAAATAAATAAAAGGTTTTGGAAAGAGAGATGTCGATGAGTGTGATGATGCAAAGTTTCATCAACCCAGGAATTTAACAAAATTTGCTCAAGTCAACAATCAAACAGTATTGGGTGAACTTAACCAAAGGAGTAGTACACTGATTCACAGTTTCACAGAACTCTCACTCCTCGATCCATTCAATTATCAAATTTACAGAACAGACTTCTTAGATTTCACCATCCCATAATTCCTCGACAGATTTGTAGGCACCGTAAGTTTCATGGACAAATGTGGTACCCCTGAGTAATCTTGCCTGCAACAACCACCACCACGGTCATAAAAATGCTAAAAGTAAATTTCACAGCATAGTATCATACTCAAAACGAATTCCAACTGTACAGCCCCAAAATATAAGAATTAAGACAAATAGGGATTTGCAAAATGAATCTAGTTGATTACATGGCAAAGAGTTTTCTCATCATAAAGCTAGAGCACAACACAAATATAGTTAATATATTCAGATTTTAAAATACTAGAAACACTATGGTTAACTAATCAAATACTTACCTGTTGAATCTCAGAAAATTTAGCAAGGAAGTCCTCAGGTATAGACCAGCCAGAAACATCAAAATTTTCCTTTATCCGTGTTTCGTTAGTACTCTTGGGAAGAACACTATGGCCCATTTGCAGTCCCCAGCGAAGAGCTACTTGTGCAGGAGTCTTGCCTAGTTTCTCCGCAACCATATTTATAATTGGGTGCTTAAGGACATCACTTTTAAAATAGGTTGTTCCAGGGGAACCCAAAGGTGAATATCCCTAAACATATACAATTAAAAGATATCAGATTTTTTACTAATGACTAATCTCCCTTCCAACCACATTTTTTCCATCCACAAGACTCAAACTCGAGATCTTGCTTAAGGGTACTAAGCCTAGGACTGCTCAAACCAACGACTTGGTTAAAAAAACTTGTTACACAAATACTGTTTGATGACAACATACAAGTCAGTTTATGAAAATAGCCACAATAATGTTTCTAGGGTCGTAAACTTACAGTGAGGTGGACTCCTTTGGAATTGCAGAAAGCCTGCAGCTTGTCCTGCTGCCATGAAGGATGACACTCCACCTGGTTGACAGCAGGAGGAACACGAGCAATTGCCAGCAAATCTGCCAGCTTCTTGGTGGAAAAATTGCTTACACCTATAGCCCGAGCCTTGCCGGAGTCATAGAGTGCTTCCATTGCCTTCCATGTGTTAGGTATGTTTGGTTGCACAAGATTTTCAGGATTAAAGCCAACTGATCCTTTCTTCATTGAAGTCGGCCAGTGGATCTGGAAAGGCAGGTTGATCGGTTTACAACTGAGTATGTCATAAATAAACTATTAATACACCAAATTTTGATAAATAAGTAAACTAAAACCCGCATGCATTAGAATTTAGAAGGGAAAAATTAATAAAGATAAATAAAATAAAAGCTTCTAAATAATGCAGCATATGCAGGAAATGCTAATTTAGATTCTGATAGATACCCATTAGTTGGTTAGGAGATTGGAGTTTGACAGATGGAGATATTCAGTTACTAGAGTAATTAGAGTTAGTTTGAGGCTGAGATAGTTAGAGAAATAAGACATGTTGCCTATAAATAATCAAAGGGGTTGAGAGGAAGATTTAGGGCCCATTTGGGTAAACAACTCAATTAAGGACTTATTGAATAGGTACTTATCATGTAAACATTGTGTATAAATTGTTTCTACAATTGATTAGGAAATTGAGTTAAACTATTTTCATATAAGTTGTAAGTTGTTTTCATAAGTTACCCTAGAGAGCCTATTGAAATAACCTAAAAAGTAAAAACAGCTTCTAAACTATTTTCATCAGCTCTGCCAAATATTTACACAAGCGCTATGTCATAAGTCCAAATAAGTTGTAAACAATTTCTTCCAAACAGGCCCTTTATCTTATGATTAGAGGGAGATTTCAGATTGTTGAGAGAGTCCAGACCTCTTGAAAGTCTTGAGAAGCATTTGTACTATTTTCTGTGAATAGAAGCCTTTCTTTCTAAAATTGTGTTCCAGCTTCTATCAGACTCTCTAGACAAGAGACATTGGGTGGTGGAAAAGTCTTGAGACACATGGTTTAACAAATAGTTCCATATTATACTGTATGAATAGTTTAGAAAAGAAAAGCACTATCAATATAGTATTTTCAAAAACCATTATGCATTCTACAATTAAACAAGCAATGACTATCACTGATTCTCCTACAATAAAAGTTCACAGTATAATTAGCTTTATACTTTCCTGATTAAGAAAACATCAGAAGGCTGTTCCCAGGAAATCAATATTTCAGACTACATTTTCACTCAAAATTTTGAAATAAAATCCAGACAAAATAATAATCATGTTCAACCCAGAGAGAAAATGGGGAATAAAATCATCAATTTAGCATAAAATTCTAACACCAAACAGAGAAAATTTTTGGAGATTGAGTGATATTGCATACAAGATACAAATCTACATAATCAAGCTGCAAATCTTTCAAGGTCCTGTCCAATGCCAGTGGTACGTCTTCTGGAGCATGATCAGTATTCCTGCATATCATCTTAAATCCTTGAGTGCTAAGCAGTGAAGACTATCATATGCATGAATCTACCAGAACTAGTAATTTAGCTTAAAAATGGAAACCAAACAAATTAATCTAGAATCTAAAAACAAACCATAGTTTAGATGTAATCCACAAATCCTCACGCTTCACTACACCCTCCTCAAACAGCTTCTTCAACATAGAGCCAATCTGCAATAGAAAGAATGAGTAAATTCCTTCACACATGACAAGACCAATCCTACTTTCAATCATTTACTCCAAATAGCTAGTTATGCTGTTGAATCGAGATAACACAACACCAAACAAACACAACAAACACTAAGTTCTGACAATTACCTCTTTCTCATTGCCATAGATTTGAGCACAATCAATGTGGCGGTAACCAACCTGCATCAAATTGATCAAATTAAGGATCATTATATAGAATAACAGACTTCCAAAATGAGTAAGTGAAAATTTATACTAATTTAGCTGGTGTACACTATATATGCGCATACAAAGATGGAAACTGAAACTAGTTGTTAGCTACAACTGCAAATCAGAGAACAATAAACATCTTTAGATAAATAAATTAAGGTAGAAGAGAAAGGTACAAATGTAAGAGGATAAGAAATCTTTGAGAACTAAAGAAATCGAGACAAAAAGTTAAATGAATAAAACTAGAAAACTAAGCACAAGAAACATGAAGCACAGCATATTAATCTCTCTGTAAATCTAACAAAGAAGCAAGAAAAACTACTCAATCCCAACTGAACTTATTAGAAAACCACCATCTAGTAAAGGTTCTAAATATTAAATTTCAACAATGTACACCAAACAACCGCAAACTGAGAACAATGCCAAAGCTTTTTGGAATTTCTCCTAGTGTTCAATCCTTTAAAATTAACACACAAAACTACTAAAGATCCTTGGGGGCAAACCCAATGTTCACCAGGAGAACCAAACAAGTTATTTCACAGAAAGGAAACAGCTGACCAAAGCAAGAACAAGTGAGAACCAGTTTCAAAATTCAATCAGCACATGAAAAGCAGATAGAAATCTTTGAATTACGAAGTTAAGAACATTAAGTCCAAACAAAGGATTTGACCATGAAGGCAAGCATCGATTTCTAAAGACTAATACAAAAGGAAAGAAGCATTATCAGTTGACAAAGAGAGAAACTGAAAATAGGATTTGGTAGAAAATAAACCCGAAGTATCAAGACTCAAATCATCTTATTTGGATTATAAGAAAGATCGAATACAGCAACACAAAAAAAAGACACTCAAGAATTCCCTAAACCAAGTTACAGAAGCATTGTGCAAACTAATATAATCACTCGATATAACTAACTGTATGATCCAAGGTTCTATGCCAATAACATTATGAGACATGGTTGCAATATCTCAGTAGAGTAGGTGCTACAATAGGGTTTGACTCTAAAACAAGTGACGCACTTTAAAAAATAAAATGCATTTATAATTCTAGAATAGATCAGCTGTTAAGATTATAATATATTGAGAGAGGAAGGATAAAGTTAGAGTTACTCTATATCCTTATGTTTTGTTTTTTTTAATATATTTATTTCCTTTCAATCCAACGATTGTAACAAGTAATTCATCATAGACGGTCAGGTTAAAGAAAATGAAGGATAAAAATGAAGAATAACATTTTTAGAATTACTTAATTTGATCCCTCCTCACACACATATGTATGACTATTTGGAAAAATGAAGAAGTCATTGATCACGTGATTATTTAGATCTTAACTATTCAAATATAATCTAATGATCAAGGTTTGAAAAAACGATTTGCGATCGTGATTTGGGCTGCAACATCAAAGTTTTTTAATTGTCCGCAACCATAATTGGGACCACATCGGTTGTATTTGTCCATGATTTGCTGCGAATTACGATATCAACAAACGTGATAAAATCGCAACACGACCACGAGCGATATTTAAAACCTTGCTAATGATATATATTTGTAATTCTCATTTTTCACAATAATAAAATATTTTCACAGGATTGGCCTTTTCTCTCTGCACAGAGGTTTAAAACAATGACAATCACACCAAGGAATCTAACTTAGTTGATTGAGTAGAATGAATGAGTCGTTGTAAACCACTAAACCTCCTGTTACCTGCTTTGATTCATAGGAATAAAAAAATAACAATGACAATCACAACGTCAAGATATTTGGAGTTTTTAGGACTGCTATACCAGTAGCATCAACCACATTTATTCACAAAATCAATAAACATATATAATATCCGTGATATCAAGGATTATTTAGTGTAACGATTAACAGCAACAAACATCAAACAACTTCAAGAAAGCCTATAAATTAAAAAAAAAAAAAAATTCAAACAATGGCAATGAGAAAGCGTAAGATGAGGTGAGAATGGAAACCTTGATGGCCGCAGCGACGGCTTGAGCGACGAGGCCAGGATCGGACTGCCATGTTCCCAAGCCGACGGAAGGGATCTTGGCGCCCGTGTTGAGGTCGAAGAATCCAATATCGTTCGACATTTTCTTTTTTTCTCGCAATCCAAACAAATCAGAAAACCGTTGCGAACAATGGGAAATGGAATGGAAGAAAAAGAAAGTCTACAGTCACACTCTTTCTGGGGACGCGGGAGATTTTATAGTGTTTGTTTCTGGCACGTGTTCGGTGATACAGAAGAAGGCAGAGTGGAACCTAGTAATGCGTTCAATTACATAGTATAATAAGAGCTGACTATGTTTTAATTTTTTCTATTTAAAAAACAATTATGAAAGATATTTTTGAATAAGGACTTTTAGTCTTTATACTTTAGATATTTATAGAATTTCAAGCCAAAAAATAAGGTGCATTTAATGTATATTAAGAATTGAATTTTTATCACTAAGGTTTGAGAAATTTAAATGTAAAGTAGAAGATTGTTTTTTATTAGATAAAACTTATTTTAATTGATACATTGTAAGTTGTTTTTGTTTCAATTTTTATGAGAATTTATTTATTATAGTTTATGATAATTTTTACTATAAATAGAGAAGAGAATTAACAAAGAAGATACATATGAAGAGAGAGTGTGTGAGAAGAAACATTACGAAACAAAATCACTTTGTTGAGAGAAAATTGTCTTTGTATAAAAGTTTTGTCATTTCTTGTAACCATTGGGTAGGGTATTTAGGTTTGTAGAGTGATACATTGTTTGGGGTGAGTTACAATCTTGTAATCCTTGTTGTGTTCTCACAATCCTTTGTAGATGTAGGTAATTTTTGTTTTGTGGGAGCGTTGATTATCCATCAATGCTATCAGAGCTATGGTCGAGAGCATACAAAGGTTTGAGATACCGTTGTTTGATGGAAAAATAAATTTTATGATTTGACAGAGTACTATTCAAGACCTTTTGGTCCAACAAGATCATGATCGGGCGTTAGAAGATGAAAGGTCGGCTTCTATAAATGAAACCAAGTGTGAGCACGATTTGGTTAGCTCTTGCTCTCGAGATAAAACCCATGTTAAAGGCCTTGTAGGAGAAACTCAAGAATATTTATGTGTCAAAGTTGCTAACCAATCGCTTTTGTTTGAAGATGGAGTTGTATTAACTCAAAATGGAGATGGGAGGACATCTCTATAACCACATCAACAAGTTCAGTTAGCTAGTAAGTCAACGTTGGATCGAGTGGACTCAGAATAATTAAGAAGGGGGGGTTGAATTAATTATTCCTAAACCTTTACTAATTAAAAAATTACTCTTTTAAGACTTTTACTAAATTGTTAAGAGAATGAGGAGTAGAAGAGAAATTTAACAGAAAGTAAAAGCGGAAATTAAATGCACAGCGGAAAGTAAAAGAGTAGGGAAAAAGGAAACAAACACACAAGAGTTTTTATACTGGTTCGGCAACAACCCGTGCTTACATCCAGTCCCTAAGTGACCTGCGGTCCTTGAGATTTCTTTCAACCTTGTAAAAATCATTTCACAAGCAAAGATCCACAAGGGATGTACCCTCCCTTGTTCTCTTTGAACCTAGTGGATGTACCCTCCACTAGAACTGATCCACAAGAGATGTACCCTCTCTTGTTCTCAGTCAAACCAAAGTAGATGTACCCTCTACTTGTACCACAAAGGATGTACCCTCCAATGTGTTGAGACAAAGATCTCAGGCTGTTAAACCTTTGATATTTTGTGAATGGGGATACAAAAGAATTCTCAGGCGGTTAGTCCTATGAACACTTTTGTATTAGGGAATGGGAAAAATCAAAAGAATTCTCAGACTGTGTCGTTTTGAATTCTTTGACAAAGGAGAAGGGAGACACAAAAGAATTCAGGCGGTTAGTCCTTTGTTCTTTTGGAAAAGGGAGAAGAGAGACACAAAAAGAATTCAGGCGGTTAGTCCTTGGCGAATTCTTTTTGGCAAAGGGAGAAGGGAATGAAAAAGATGAATAGCACAAGTTTTCAAGGTTTGGAAAACCAGAAAACTTCAGAAAGCTTTTGATACAAAGAAGAAGAAGAAGTTTCAAAGACATTCAAGGCTTGTAAAGGATTGTATGAAATAAGTGTTCAAGATTGTTGAAATGCAAAACAAAGCCTTGCTTTTATAGACTCTTCATGTCTGGTCAAGAAGACCATTTAGAAGAGTTATAACTTTTAGAAAAACTTAAAACCAATTTGAAAATGTCAAAAACCTTTTGAGGAGTTACATCTTTTGATTTATTCAGAAACAGTCACTGGTAATCGATTACCAAATAAGTGTAATCGATTACACAAAGCTTTTGAGTGAAAGGATGTGACTCTTCACATTTAAATTTGAATCTCAATGTTCAAGGGCACTGGTAATCGATTACCAAAACATTGTAATCGATTACAGCCTTTTGAAAATAATTGGAACGTTGTAAATTCAGTTTGAAAACTTTTTCAAACTCATTTTGCTACTGGTAATCGATTACAACAATATGGTAATCGATTACCAGAGAGTAAAAACTCTTTGGTAAAGGTTTTGTCAAAAAAACCATGTGCTATTCAAAGTTTTGAAAAAACTTTTTAATACTTATCTTGATTGAGTCTTTTCTTCATTCTTGAATCTTGAGTCTTGAATCTTGATCTTGATTCTTGAGATCTTGATTCTTGATTCTAGGCTTTCTTCTTGAGTCTTGAATTCATCTTGATTCTTGAACTCTTGATTCTCTTGAGATGTTCTTTGATTCACTTGAGTTGTTCTTTGATCTTTGAGCTTTTTTTGTTCATCACCTTTGTCATCATCTTTTGTTGTCATCATTGTTATCATCAAAACACCTTTGAATCACATTCACCATGAAGCCTTGCTTCTACAGTCAATTGTTGAATGCATATGATAAAACTCTCTGATAAGAGTAGGCGCTATTGTTGTTGGCCTCACTACCAAGGTCCTTCAAAGCTTTGGACAAACGCTGTTTGTGGGAAGATCAAATTTGAATTTGGATGAGGTGATTGTCACTCTTAGAGAAAATGAGAGAATGATGAGAATGGAAAATATTGATGATGAACATCATGCAATAGTTGTGGTGGGGTCTGAGCGAGGGAGGAATCATACAAGAAGATATGATGGGCCAAAAGAAAGATCAAAATCACAATCGCGTCTACAATGAGATACGGGTAACATACTGTTGAACAAGTGACTTCTTTAACTTAAGGGGGGATGAATTAAGGCTTAAAAATTTTCCGAATAACAAGTTTTAATCCCTTTTTAAATGATATGTGATAGATTTAGAATGTAAAAGAAGAAGCAACAACCAATTTAACAATGTTCTTTAAACGTGCAAGACAAAGTAAATTGCAATAAAAATAAACAAGATAAGGGAAGAGAGAATTGCAAACTCGATTTATACTAGTTCGACCAGTTCCTATGCCTACGTCCAGTCCTCAAGTAACTCACTTGAGATTTTCCACTATCCTTGTAAATCCTTTACAATCTTTGAATATACCTTGGGATCTTTCACCCTTGTGTTCGAGTTTCTCACAAGCCAAGAGACAAACAATCTCTTGATTACAACCGAGTTTAATAAGATGAACAGAATGATTTCTCTATTTTAGAGTAGATGATACAACTTGAATTTTCAAGAAGAATTCTCAATAATTTGCAAGAGTTTGGCCAAAGATGTTTAGAGAGGTTTTGAATGTTAAGTTCTCTGAGAATTCACTTATTTTCGAAGTAAGGACACACACACACATATATATAGGCCCATTGTGTCTATTCATAACAGTTTTAAGAGATATATCTTCTCAAAAGATTTTCTGAAATTTTTTCACTAGTAATCGATTACATGACTCCAGTAATTGATTACACAGTCATATCTTTGAAGTGTTATGACTTTTCAATAGTTTTTCTGAAATCTCTTCACTGGTAATCAACTACACAGATCAAAATTTAAATAATTTTGTGTCATTGGTTCATCAATTCAAAATTTTCAATATGCCATTTTCACAAACTCTCTAGTAAAAGATTACATGAACCTGGTAATCAATTACCAATTCAAAAAGAGATTTTTGAACTGATTTAATTTTAATAAAAGAATTTTGACAGTAAAGATTTTTAGGCCAAACTATAGCAATCAAATTGAGATTCTTTTAACAAATTTACTAAGTCCTTATCTTAGATTTTCTTGATCTTGTTCTTTGACTAGATTCAATCTGTGCTCATCAAGTAAACTTTTGGCATCATCAAAACTTACATGATATACATTCACACATACAATGTTACTATTGCGGTGAGAATGGTCATGTGCAAGGGAGGTGCAAACAAATGAAAGAGGACTTGAAGAAATTAAGAGATATGAATAAAGATAGCGTCAACTCCCAAACTAATGTAGTAAAAAGTGTTGAAGATGAAGATGATGTGTTTTTGGCAACAAATGATGAGGTTGCTAAAACAAAATGGGTGATGGATTTTGCTACCTCAAAGCACATTTGTAGACATCGAGAGATGTTTGATACTTTGAAAACTGATGGAGAATTCAACCATTTCAAGTTAGGGAATGGTAGAAAAATGTAGGTTGAAGGCATGGGGAGCGTGAGAATGAAACTCCATGATGACGCTATTCAAACTTTCTCAAATGTGAGGTTTGTACCTTTTGCTATTGTCAATATGATTTCTATGGGGGAGATGACATCACAAGGGTACAAGTATGTTGGTTAAAAATAAGGATGCAAGGTGTACAAGTGGAGACACTTGGTGTTGCGAGGACAAAAAAATAAAGGTAACATTTGCTATTTGGATGGACAAGCCTAGAAGAGAATCCGTGATAGCAAAGTGAAGAAAAAAGTGAAGTTTTCTAATGTTATAGAAGTGTTGGGGGATACTTCTATTGGAATGGGAGTATTTTCACTTTCAAATTAATCGAAGGATAATTCTCTTTTGGCTTAAGGGGGGAAATTGTAGAGGTCCAAGCCAAAAGATAGGGTGCATTTAATGCATATTGGGAATTGAATTTTTATCACTAAGGTTTAGGTGATTTAAATGCAAATTGGAAGATGTTGGATCAAGTGGCCTTGGAATAATTAAGAAGGGGGGGTTGAATTAATTATTAATGTGTCTTGACTAATTAAAATTTATCCTTCTTAATGTTACTAGATTCAATTAAGCTTTACTACTAAGTTATGAGAAAATAAAGAACAGAAACAATAACTTAGACAAAAGTAAAGCGTAAATAAAAAGTGCACAGTGGAAATTAAAGAGCGTAGGGAAGAAGAAAACAAACACAAGTTTTTATACTGGTTCGGCAACAACCCGTGCCTACATCTAGTCCCCAAGCAACCACACCGGTCCTTGAGATTTCCTTTAACCTTGTAAAATCCTTTACAAGCAAAGAGCCAGAAAGGATGTACCCTCCCTTGTCCTCTTTGAACAACCAAGTGGATGTACCCTCCACTTGAACTGATCCACAAGAGATGTACCCTCTCTTGTTCTCAGTATCACAACCCAAGTAGATTTACCCTCTACTTGTACCACAAAGGATGTACCCTCCAATGTGTTAAGACAAAGAATTCTCAAGCAATTAGTCCTTTGAATCTTTGTAAAGGGGGAAACAAAAGATATCTCAGGCGGTTAGTCCTTTGAGATCTTTTGTTTAAAGGGAAGAGGAAGAATCAAAAGAATTCTTAGGCAGTTAGTCCTTTGAATCTTTTGGCAAGAGGGAGAAGGAAGAATCAAAAGAATTCTCAAGCGGTTAGTCCTTTGAATCTTTTGGAAAGAGGAAGAAGGAATAAAAGATAGCGCACTTCTATTTTCTGCAGAATTTCCACTTGCAGAAAAAAATAAAGTTTTGAAACCAAAGTTTAGAAAGAGATATGTGTTTTGGATGCTTTGGATACTTGTAAAAAAGCGTGTCAAGGTCTTGCTTTTATAGAATCTTCATGTCTGGTCATAAAAACCATTGGAAGAGTTATGACTTTTGAGAAAAACATGTTAAGAATTATAACTCTTAACTTTTTCTTCAAAACTATTCATTGGTAATCGATTACCATAATGGTGTAATCGATTACACAATGTATTTTATGAAAAGTTGTGACTCTTCACAATTGGATTTGAATTCTAACGTTCAGATTCACTTGTAATCAATTACTAATATAGTGTAATCGATTACACTATTTGAAAATCATTTTGGAACGTTGCAATTCAGTTGAAAACATTTTAAAACCAATCTGGTCATTGGTAATCGATTACTGTCAACTGGTAATCGATTACCAGATAGTAATCAATCACTCTACTAACTTAGAAAATTTTGAGAAAATTCTGTTGTAAAACAAAATTGTGCTATTTGGGTTTTTGAAAAAATTCTTTCAATACTTATCCTATGTGAAGTCTTGACTTGTTGCTTCTTGATTTCTTCTCTTGAATCTTGAATCTTGGATTTGAATCTTGTTTCTTGATTGAACAACTCTTTGATTCTTGAAACTTTCTTTAACTCTTGATTCATGACTTGAGTCTTTGGCATCATCAAAATAAACTTGCAAAGCTTTGCTTCCACAGAAGATTGCATTTTACTAGATGAAGTGATGTAAGTTTGCTTGTGAAGCTTCTATGGTGGCTAGATCTTTGAGCTACAATGAGGTCTTTCAATGATGATTTTCAACCATGGAGATGCAGCGGAAGGCAAAGGAGAAGAGGAGAAGGGAGGCATTATCCACTAGGGAATAAGCCATGAAAGAAGGAGCTTCACCACCAAGAATGTGCCTTGGATAAGAAGCTTGAAGAGGATGCTTTAATGGAGGAAAAGAAAGAGAAGGAGGGAGCACGAAATTGATGGAATAAAAGAGGGAGAGAAGTGGAACTTTGAAGTGTGTCTCATAAGACTTTCATTCATCAAAGTTACAACAAGTGCTACACATGCTTCTATTTATAGACCAGGTAGCTTTCTTGAGAAGCTTTCTGGAGAAAACTTCCTTAAGAAGCTAGAGCTTAGCTACACACACCTCTCTAATAACTAAGCTCACCTCCTTCAGAAACTTCCTTGAGAAGCTAGAGCATAGCTACACACACCCCTCTAATAACTAAGTTCACCTCCTTGAGAAAATTCCTAAAGAAGCTAGAGCTTAACTACACACACCTCTCTAATAGCTAAGCTCACCTCCATAAGATGAGAAGTTAGAGCTTAGCTACACCCCCCCCCCCCTATAATAGCTAAGCTCACCCCCATGCCAAAAATACATGAAAATACAAAAAAAAATTCCTTACTACAAAGACTACTCAAAATGCCCCGAAATACAAGGCTAAAATCCTATACTACTAGAATGACCAAAATACAAGGCCCAAATGAAGGAAAAACCTATTCTAATATTTACAAAGATAAGCGGGCTCATACTTAGCCCATGGGCTCAAAATCTACCCTAAGGCTCATGAGAACCCTAGGGCCTTCCCTTGGATCTCTAGCCCAATCTACTTGGAGTCTTCTATCCAATGCCCTTGCGGGGTAGGATTGCATCATTCCCTCCATCTTGGAAAGGATTTGACCTCAAATCCCGAGGTTCTTCATACTCTGGGCTCCTTCCCTCGACACCTGTAAAAAGAACAAAAATATATGTATTAGTGGTGTTTGGTATGTTGAAGTAAGGTAAGGTCTGAAAACCCATTTCCTGTGCATCTTCCCATGAAGGAACATGGTTTCTTACCAACTCAATGAGTAGCGCTACAAGTATAGAAAAATATGGGACAAACCTTTTGTAAAATTTTTGTTAAGTCATGGAAGCCCCAAATTTTTCTTATACTTGGTGGAGTGGGCCACTCATGAATGACCTTTATTCTCTTAGGGTTCATTGGAACCCCTTGATCATTATTTGAAAAATTAAGAAAAGTAATGCAATAAAACATACATTTTTCTGTATTTTCATATTGATTATTCCTACCAAAAAGTATGACAAACCTAAGGTGTCCCATATGAGTACCTAAGTTTGTATTGAAACTAAAAATAAGAACAAAACCTACCTAATGAGTCCCTATGTATACAAACGATGAAGATGTTGGGTGCATGAGTGATTTTACAAAAGAGGGTTGCACTACTCAAAACATTCATCATACCACCTATTTTAGGGATTTGGTGCCTAATAATACCTATTTAGGGCACCAACAAAGCACAAGGATTTAAGCTCTTGCGAACCAAACCCTCATCCAACAACTCCTTTACTTGAGGAATAAACTGAAGCCCAAGAGGTGTGGCAATGCTAGCAAGTGTCATTTTACAAATGAGAAAATCTGGAGGTTGTCTAAGAGGGGAAGTTTCTTTAATGTTTGTCTTTATTGTAAAATGAGTTTCCTTCTTAGCTAACCTCTTGGAGGAGACACTTACCTCCTTACACTTCTCTTTAACCACTAATGGTTGTCCTTCTTCTTGGGGGTAGATTTCTTCACTAGATTCTTCTCCTTTTGCTTCTTCACTTTCACTAGAGAAAGGTGAAGTAGTAGCCTCATCTTGGCTACTATAAATTTCTTGGCCCCTCATAATCATGGTTTTCGTGGTAGGGCATTAAGAAGTAACGTGTCCTCTTCCAAGACATTTAAAGCACTTTATAGAGCTAGTATTCTCTTGCATACTAGCCTTAGGGGCTTGTTTTCTATTGTCTTCCCCTTATCATCTTTGGGCTTAGAAGGTTTCACCCCTAATATGCCTTGACCTTGGTCTTTCTTTGGATAAGAGTGAGAGCCATAAGATTTTAAAGTAGACTTCTTTTTAAGTTGTTGTTCTACCCTTATTTCCCAATCTAAGTTAGCCTCTACATTGTCCTTCCCATGGAAGTATAGGAGGTTAATGTTAGCCTCTTGAGGCTTTCTTTCCTTTTCTCTCCTATGGGATTGAGGTCTAAGATGTGACCTATGCCTTCCTTCGTAATAGTCACGAAGTTCTTCACTTAGGCTCTTGCAAGAGTTATGACTACTATATGAGACATGTTTTTCTCTTTTCATTTCTTTCATTATTTTTCTTCTTTCTCCCTCTCTTATTTTCTTTCTTTCATCTTGACTTATTTCTTCCACTATTTTTTCCTTTTTCTTTTTTCTCTTGTTTTTCCTTCCATAACTTGAGGGAACTCAACTCATCTAAGATTCTAGATAAAGGGTCTTTATGACTAGTACCCTCACCATTAACACTAGATGAATGATGACTTATGTTGGTTCCTAAGTTGTGGTTCTTTCTTGTTGGAGGTTTGAAAACAAAAGGTAAAAGAAACTATGTTTGAAACTAGCCAAAGTAAACACTAAAAGAGGTGTGAAAGATAAGGTAAAAACTAATTGGTAAAAGGCAAGCTATCTAAGTGGTTTGACAATGGAAGGTAAAGGAAATAAGCTATGAAAGTAAGCAAGAAATGTAAACTAGGCAAATCCTAAGAGTGTTTGGATGACCACATTTAAGGTTCCCAACAAAACACTTACAATCCTACGGGAAAATTGCCCAAGATTATTACACACAAAGGGAAGTAGGGTGACCTATTGGAGGCTCCCAACTTACTTCCAATGAAAGGCCTTTTTGTTACAAAATTTGAAAGCAATGAAAGTAAGTAAATTGTCAATTACAAAATTGCTAAAAGGTCCTCAATTTTGGTGGTTTTTCTCTCTTTGGTGATTCACTCAATTTGGAGTGCTTCTTAGTCCAATAACTCTTAAGGTGGTTGGCCCTTTACTTCTTGACCTAAATTCTTCAAGGGATGGCACCAATCCTTCTTTCCAATTCCCCTATATGGCAACTCACAAACAAGGAAACAAAGAGACAAACAATAACCAAAGACAAAGAAAAATGAAATGAAATATAAAACAATGGAGTTTTAGCAAGACAAATTTTCAAGGATTATTCAACAATTAAAGCAATGAAAAGGGCATAGAAGCAAGCTAGGACTCAAAGAGAAACTTAGAATGGCTCTAGAGTAAAGTAAAAAAACTGGAAAAAAAAAAGACTTAACAAACCTCTAGCTTTGGCACTTATTTTCACACTAATTTTCAATTGAAATTTAGGAACTAAGATTGGTATAAAATAGGCACCAATCATAGAATAAATTTTGAGCCAAAACAACAAGCACACTTCCCTTTCACTTTTTTTTCCTGGATATTGATTTTTTTGCTAACTTGTGTGATTTTTATTTCCTTTTATCCAAACCACTTGGTTCTTTTTTTATAACTTTTTTCAAGATGTCTAGAAAATTCAGTAAAAATTTCAGCTCAAAATTCAAAGTAACTAATTCTCAGTAATTTTTACAAGTTTGTATGTCCAAGCTGCCAGCACCAGCGATTTCAGACTTCGAATTTTTTTAGCATAGAATATTGATTGCCTTGGGCTTACTTTCAACCTTCCTATGTATGTTGAACTCACTAGGCTTGTTTACCACAGTTTTAGGAGTTCAATATTCACTTAGAATCAAAATTTCAGGCATCAATTCATTCACCAAAACTCAAATTCATAATAGACACAATCATAAAGAAACCTAAAAGTTCAAGAAAAGGAGCACAATCGAAGATTCTCTAAGAATTTTGCATGAACATGTTAAGGACTAATTAACATGCAAGATTTGACTCAAATCAAATAATAGGCTAAAAGAATTTCATACACTCATGAAAAAATGAGTTAGACAAAGAAACAAGAAAAATAAAATTCAACACAACATAAGAAATCTTATGTGACAAGTTTCATGACTAGACATGACTTCTATGACAAAACTACAATAGGTGAACAAGTCACTCTAGATTTTTGAGGTTTTCTTCTACTTTAATATTTTTGTAAGAATTTTATGGTTTAGGTTTCAGCCACAAAAATAACAAGACAAAACTCAAAGGAGCTTAAACTCAACACAATTCATGGTTCAAGAACAAGAACAAGAAATTTGAACAATAGAAAATCAAATCTAGCTTCTATAGCAAGTTTAATCGGCGGAAAATCTAAAGAATCATGTTAAAAACATTTAGCACAAGACATGTGAGGAGATACATGGAGAAAAATGAAGAAACAACAATGGAAGAGAAGGTAAAACAAAAAATTAATGGAGGTTTAAGGAGCACCTACTTGAAGCTCTTATGCTTTGATTACCACTTGATGTAAGCTTGCTTGTGGAGCTTCTATGGAGGCTGGATCTTTGAACTTCAATGAGGTCCTTCAATGGTGATTTTCCACCATGGAGATGCAGTGGAAGGCAAAGGAGAAGAGGAGAGGGGAGGCATCATCCAGTAGAGAATAAGCCATGGAAGAAGGAGTTTCACCACCAAGAATGTGCCTTGGATAAGAAGCTTGAAGAGGATGCTTTAATGGAGGAAAAGAAAGAGAGGGGGGGGGGGGAGCACGAAATTGAAGAAATAAAAGAGGGAGAGAAGTGGAACTTTGAAGTGTGTCTCATAAGACTTTCATTCATCAAAGTTACAACAAGTGTTACACATGCTTCTATTTATAGACTAGGTAGCTTGCTTGAGAAGTTTTCTTGAGAAAACTTCCTTGAGAAGTTTCTTTGAGAAAAATTCATTGAGAAGCTAGAGCTTAGCTACACACACCTCTCTAATAACTAAGCTCACCTCCTTGAGAAGCTTCCTTGAAAAGCTAGAGCTTAGCTACACATACTTTTCTAATAACTAAACTCACCTCCTTGAGAAACTTCCTTGAAAAGATTCCTAAAGAAGCTAGAACTTAGCTACACACACCTCTCTAATAGCTAAGCTCACCTCCTTGAGATGGGAAGTTAGAGCTTAGCTACACACCCCCTATAATAGCTAAGTTCACCCCATGTCAAAAATACATGAAAATAAAAAAAAAAATCCTTACTACAAAGACTACTCAAAATGCCCCGAAATACAAGGCTAAAACCCTATACTACTAGAATGACCAAAGTACAAGGCCCAAACGATGGAAAAACCTATTTTAATATTTATAAAGATAAGTGGGCTCATACTTAGCCCACAGACTCGAAATCTACCCTAAGGCTCATGAGAACCCTAGGGCCTTCCCTTGGATCTCTGACCCAATCTACTTGGAGTCTTCTATCCAATGCCCTTGCGGGATAGGATTGCATCATGAAGCTTATTTGAATGGATGCATTGGAAAGTTATTTTTGTTTCAACTTTCAAGAAAACTTATTTATTATAGGTTGTGATAATCTTTACTATAAATAGAGAAGAGAACTAGTTGAGAAGATGCACATGAAGAGAGTGTGTGAGAAAAAAGATTATGAAACAAAGTTACTTTGTTGAAAGAAAAATGTCTTCGTGTGAGTGTTACTATTTCTTGTAACCATTGAGTGGGGTACTCGGGTTTGTAGAGTAATAAATTATTTGAGGTGAGTTATAATCTTACCATCTTTGTTATGTTCTCACGATCCTTTATAAATGTGAGTAATTTTCATTTGTAGGAGTATTAATTACCCACACTACTAAAAATATTATTTATTATGACGCATTAATAACGACGGTCAACCATAAATCGGCTTTAAAAACAAATCAGTAGCAATATTGTAATTAAGCACACTAATAACAAAGAAGGTCTTTGAATGACCGTCCTAAAATTAAGAGCTTAACGAGACGATTATTCTAAAGATTGTCATAATTCAATATTGACGTTTCCACTTTTTCTCGCTTTCTCTTTCTTTTGTATTGGGCAACACATATTAAAGTTTTCACTTTCTCTCTCTTATTGGGCAGCAAACTTGTGGTGCTTCGTCTGCCTCTTCACAACAAAAACAACTCCTCCGCCATTGCTCACCCAACCCTATTCCATTTCCCTCACTCCTTCACTCCTTCACTCAGTCCCTATCAAAATGCACAGTGCAACGCACGCCGAAGCAGAGCGTCTTCTCAGCATGCAATCCCATATTCGCGACCTTGGCTTGGACTCCTCCTTGGAGCTGCACACAGTCTCGGAGGACATGGTCGGGCAAATCACAATCTCACCGGCCCCTTTGATTTAGGTGTCAAATTTGACGGCGACATCGCAGGTTATAGATCTGAGTTTTATTTATATTTTTTCACCTTCTTTTGTGCTTCCTCTTTTTTTGTTTGAGTATATCAAGTGAAATACCACTATTTTCTAATGAGTTTTATTTGGTATTGGTCTTTGGTGGTGTAGTTCTGATGCTTTCAGGAGAATAATTATCCCCACTAACTATTTTTCTCTCATTGGATCTAGTGTTGATGCCTCATGCGGGATGTGATGTTGCTCATTTGGATATTTTGCTTGTAGAACTCTAGCATTGTGTTCGTTTACAACTAATTTCAATTAGGACTATTTTTTTCTTCTAAGCGCCCTAATTTTAAATTGAAATTGATATTATTGTGATGTATATTGTGTTTTCATGTTCTGAATAAACTTAGATAAAAAATCTTACGTGTTTATGCTATTTTAGTTAATGATTCTGTTCAAAATTAGTGTTTCATATCAGAAATATGTGTAACAACTGTTTGCTTTAAAGTTACATGTCATAGGTTTTACCAAAATAAAATTCCTATTTTGTGCCCTGTATATATACTTTGCTCAAACACTTTAATTTTTGCAATTGTAACTAAGATTACTCTATAGAAATTTGAGACTATGAAATTTGTACTCGAATGAATTTTTTTCTGTATATAATTAGACGAGGAGCTATCTGCTATATATGAAGTAGCATGAAATCCTAAGTTACTATGGCTATATATTTAGCTTTCGGCAGAGGTTGACACATATCCTGTGGGAATGAGGTTTGAGATGCAAGATTCACATGACATTGAATTAAAGGATCGTCTCTGTCAAAATAAAAACTATTTCTAAACATTTCATTTAATAAATATATCCATTTGCTCGCTTATATTGATTTTTTTTTTCTCACAGGACCTACACTGCAGTCTCATGGACATTTAGAATTTTTTATGATAAGGTAGTACATTTACCTTAAGCTTTAATTGCATGATATAAATAAGATTTTGAAACCATCCTATCAGCTAAAAACGTTGAATCATTTTTACAAGCTGTAGGAGACATTCCAGTGCTAGTCATTGCAGGTGCTGGAGGTTCCCTTGTCTCTTTGGAATCCTGTCAAGCTATGGCCTCAAAACTTCTCAATTCTGTAAGTATGCTTTTACCATCTTGTCATGAATTGTATGCAAAACTTATAAATGCTGTTAGTGTGTATTAAAGGATGAAAATCGGAAGTGGAAAATGGATAGGGAGAAAATGAAAGCTGTTAGATGTGGCTATACTTGTATTTCATTCCTGAAGTTTCCTATTGTCCATTTTAATATCCCAAACATTTATCATGGCATATGATTCTGCCTCATCAAGTTTCCAATGGTAGCAAAGTTCCCAGGTATAGGACTTACCTAGTTCATGATGAAACACATGGTAGGCACATAAACATTCTAATAAGTTAGATTCACTTTCTCAAGCAATTTAATTACCAGACACAAAATGATATGTTTTTCTTCTTTATTAATGACTTGATTAGTATAAGAAGTTTTTTAATTGGTGCCAATTTTGCATCCTCTGGAATTGGCATTCTCAATGATACGGGGATTCAATGCATGCACTCCATTTGGTTGTTTCATTGCTTGTTTCCATTCGAGAAAATAGAGGCTTCGTGAACTCATATACAACTAATAATATTGCTTTATGAGACTTATGGTTAAGTGCTTTATATATTTGAAGTTATTTTTCATTCACTTAGAATCTTACTAACTTATATAAATTATGATTCACCATTCAAAATTAGCTTGGCGATTCATGATTTGAAAATTGATTTGATAACATTGTTTTAGCAATATAATATCTATTTTGTCATCATTTATATTTGGAACTCTTCAACTAGCCAGGGGCAGTCCAGTATGATCAGGGGGAGCTTCACAGATTGTGACTAGTAATGAAACTTGCAATGTTGTTCATGAGAATAGCAATATTGCATCTGATCATTTTGAAGCAAATCCAACTGAGCTGCAGAATCAGAAGTTGAGTACAGAACCAGATGCATCTGGCAATAAACCTTCGTATATATATTAGGAAAGGGGAGCTCATCATGTTCTAATAGAATACCCAAGATAAAGGGAAATCATTTTAATAAACCAGCTAGCTAACTGCACTTTAAAATTCCTATTGGATTAATAGACTGAACATACATGTATATCTAAGGTTTATCTGCTCATGCATATGAATAAGAGTTTGTTACAAACGTGGAATGATCATGATTAAGCAACCGAAAGGTTTAAAAAAAAAGGATGACACTGACTATAACTAGAACAAATATAAGCCCAATAAATTTAAACATAACTATTTTAACTAAAAGAATTTGAATTTGATAAAAAAATCAAATCATGTGGGCCTGTGTTAGCTGACCAAATCAAATTAACTGACGTGTTTCAAAGTCATAGTCAGAAGGAAAAAAAATTCTTGACATAAAAAACCAATATTCACATTGAGAGAGATAGAGATAAAAATATTGATATGATAAATGATGTGATATGATAAAAAAAAAATAGAGATAAAAAAAATATGAATTTTGATGGAGTGTTTAATATCTAGATGTCAAAAAATGAAGAGTTAGAATTGATCAAAGTTAGATAAACTTATTCAAGTAGTTGCCTTTTACACCCAAATAATTGTT
>NC_016088.4:34895576-34906656 GCF_000004515.6 Glycine max | reverse complement strand
GTCACTCAGGTGACGCCTTGGATATCATTATTGAAATCTTAAGAATGTGCAGAAAACAAATTTTAAGTGTATTCTTATTTAAAGGTATGAAAAATACTAATAAATGTTATTAGGATACAAGTTAAAAAATTTTAAATGCAACTCTTCAACAATAAATTCCTTAACCAGAGTCTATTTTCTCCATCTAAAGATCTCAAACTTGAAAGTTTTTTTTTTTTAATGAAGTTATACTTAACACTTAATCTAATAAGCATTAATACCACCTGATTTGAATTTTTTTATATATATTTTTGGAAAACTATTGTTTTTTTTGTTTGACCCTTTTTGTGGAGTAGCTAGATGACCCGTGCTTGAGGAACAAACTGCGGAGGAAATTTAATGGCAAGAAGATGAACCCAACATACAATAATGTCGGGCAGCAACCTGACTTGAATTTCCACCAACTTTGAATAGTCTTAGCAAGCAAACAGCCAACACAGGCATAAAAATTGACTTTAATTTATACCAACCAATGAGAGACACCTATCACCTTCTATCATTATAAAAAAGAGTTTTTTTATTTTTTACACCCAATGCTAGTTTTCACTCTCAGAGATAAATAAAAAAAAATATAAATATGATAAGTTATATGATTTAATAAAAATAAAAAAAGAAAAAATAAGAGTATAAATTAAATATTTTATATTTATGAGTGTCAAACAATCATGACTAAAAACAAAAGGACATCTTCTATCTTCTTCGAGAAAGGACAAATGCTATGCGATCATGGTCCAGTAGAAACACGTGACGCAATTTCACGGGCTTGTGGTTATTTTTTCTTACCGTAGAGTTAACAACTAGAAAAGAGAGACTCTCTTAACCTTTTTCTAACTATCTTTTATCTCTAAACAAATACTACTATTTTCTCCATCTCATATTCTTTGTCATTTAAGTTAATATATATACTTTTAAAAAACTTGTTAATTATATACATTACCCCGAATAGAATCAGAAGATAAGCATAATATGGATCATATTCTGGTTAATATATATACTTTTCCTAACCATTCAAATCCTGGTTTCACCTTACAGTGAAATAGATGATGATGTTCTTTCATTGTGACTGAAAATTTGAGATTTTGTTGTTGCTTTCAGCATAAAGACAAAGAGTTTGTTGTAAATTTCTCTTCCATGGAGATCTATAATGAAGCTGTCAAAGACCTTCGCAATGCAAGTGCTACTTCACTAAGAATTCTAGATGATCCAAAGGTAAATTTAGTGACATGATTTTCGTATTTTGTTAAAGATTTTCTTGCTTAGTTCTTTTGAATGGTTGAGCATACACTACTAAAAAAAAGGAGATTTCATGACGCACTTTCAACGATGGTCACCAGACAACCATTTTAGTAAGGCACGCGGTGACATTAACGTATATAAATGTCAACTCAATAAAGACGGTGTTCGAAAACCCGTCTTTAATGCAGCATATAATGACGGTGGATTTGAACACCGTACGGTCTTCATTGCAACTTATTTAAGACAGTGTTTTAAAATTGGTAAAATCCATCTTTGAATCAACGACATACAAAGATAGTGTTATTAAAACACTGTCGTTAATAAATTGTTATATAAGAAGAATTTTTGACTGGTCCTCTGTCGTCCTCAAATCGAACCCCTTTTGCAAAAGACGACATTTGAAACCTTTGACTGTGCTCAATCAATTTTTCGATTACCTGCAACTGATAAACCACTTTGTTGGAGATCGAAAGCACCCACTGTGCTCAATAGAACTCCTTTCCAGTTTGTTTGCGATTCCCTTTCGTGAACCCCTTTCGCGTACCCTCAGCTGGTTTCCAGGAAAGGAGCCCATCTCGCACCACTTTCAGCTGAAGTTACGGTTGTTGGGTATTGCTCCCTACTGCTGCACCTCAATCTTGAAGGCAAGTATATGCTTCTAGACCTCAATCTCTTTCGCATGTTCATGTACGTTGGTGCTAGGCCACTGTATCTCTAGCTTCAGTTCGATTACTGATTCTGTTTCATCTACTTTCTTCAATTTGTACACACTACAACTACTTTTAAACTATGCAGCCTTTTCAATTGTAAAGCTTTTTCTGCTTTCTAAGATTCAATCAGTAACACCAATAATATAGCAACAAGTATGTTCTCTTCTTGCTTCACTCCTCGAAACATTTCCAAATCCTTTCTTAATTTGGTGTTTCATGTAGTTTTTTATTCTATTAGTGTAGAGTATGTAGAGTATAGACTATAGTATAGAGAGAAAATATATATGCGATAGGGTATAAGTTATTAAGTTAAAGCATTAGGTTTTGACTTATCACTCCTTAACCAATAAAAAGCTTAAAGTTGGTTTTTCATTTTGTTTTAAAGATGACGAATACTTTTGCCAGAGGGTAATAAGAATTTATGAAAAAGGAACACACTGTAGGTTCTGCTTAAAAACTTCCAAAAGAAAAGGGGCAAAAGTAAATGATAAAAACCTTCTAGTGGGGTGACAGAGGGTAACTGACAGAGAATTTATCAATTCCAGAAGAAGAGAATGTCCACATAATTGATTAAACACCTTATTGAATGCCATCAAAGATTATAAAAATAGATTAGATTGATTTAGAATAGAGTAAACTTAGCTAATATTAACCATACACTTTTCTGAATTTTAGTGTTCATGGAATTGGGATCTGTGAGAATTGCCTATATGAAAAAGGTGCCTTGGCTAGGCTTCGAATGCAATCTTATTTGGAAGAAAAACATGAATGGTTTCTCATTCCTTTGTCTAGTTGAAAGCAATAAGTATCTTTCTATTGTAGCTTTCGCTGTTTGCCATAATTCTCAGATACTTGACATTTAGCTACTAGAAGACCAAAACTTAATCTTTAGAGAAATATGGATCATGATGGAAATCCTGTTGCCATTTCTCCTTGGAATTGAACAAAGACTCTTGGAAATGATAAGCTATGTAAAGCATCATTATTTGATGCTTGCTTGCTCACCAA
Source organism: Glycine max (assembly GCF_000004515.6). NCBI lineage: Eukaryota > Viridiplantae > Streptophyta > Magnoliopsida > Fabales > Fabaceae > Glycine > Glycine max. The sequence goes on along the minus strand of NC_016088.4, from coordinate 34,903,663 downwards.
AAAAAGAGAAAATGACAAATTAAGCTTAATGGTTTTGGGGCAATTGATTTCGGTCACTAGATTCATGTATGCATAAAGAAGCATGCACTACTAGAAAATGCATATTCTACATCGGTCAGAATCGCGATTCAACAACTGTGCTTGACCGTTTTTGATTATAATGATGTTGAAACTTAAAAATTTCAACAACAGTCCATAAGCGAACATTGTGGTAAGCTGTTTTTTTTTTTTTTTTTCTAAATCGATGTTATACTAATGACTGATGTAGAAACCTTAGTTTCAAGTACGCTGCTCACGTCAACAACGACTTTGAAGGCGGATTTTCTAGATCGTTTTTAAATTAAGCAACGATGATGATCTCTTATTTTCTACATCATTTTTAAATTGAGCAACGATGTAGTAAGCTATGCTTTTTACATCGTTTTACAGAAAGCAACGATGTTGAATATGGAAACTTCTACATCAGTGGTGACGTAGGCACTGATGTAGTAAGGTTCACTTTCTACACCGTTTCACAGAAAGCAACAATGTTGAATATGGGAACTTCTACGGTGACGTAGGTACTGATGTTGTAAGTTGCGCTTTCTACATTGTTTTACAGAAAGCAACGATGTTGAATATGGGAACTTCTACATCAGTAGTGATGTAGGTACTGATGTAGTAAGCTGCACTTTCTACATCGTTTTACAGAAAGCAACGATGTTGAATATGGGAACTTCTACATCGGTGGTGACGTAGGCATCGATGTAAAAACATACTTAACCTGCATAATAATTTGAGGTTAATTAAAATAAATAATTTATAATGATAAAATTATCTATAAATAAAATTAATCGGACTATAGTGATAAATATGACTATAAATAATTGATATAAGGTATTAAAAAAAACTTACTGTTTATAAATATGACTATAGTGATATTTGCTAGGTATAAAACATAAATAGCTATAAAACAAGAATACATTCCCCACTTATGCTCAGACTTGAAAGAAATAACAAAAATAGAAGATATAACTATTAAGCTGATAAAAAAAAGAAGATAAAGCTATTAATTCAGATGACTTTACAAGCTAGAATAAGACTATTGAAGATCATAAAAAATACCTTTCCAAGATTAGGTGCCATTCCAGGAGTTGTCAAGCATTTGTCAACTTTGAGCTTATTTTTACCATCTATGAGTGTATAAAGCTATATTAGATATGGATAATGTAGTTTATAAACTTTAATATTATAGGGAGGAAAAATAATAGTTGCTAAGGCACCAAAGACATATTTAAAATTACAAAAAGTCCTTAAGCACGATGCCAGTCTTCTTTTATCTCATGTTTATACTTTTTTTTGTTAAAATAATAAAAAGTATTTAATTAGAATGTAATATTCAATATATTAAAATTTTAAAAATACTACTTATCTTTAAATATTTGTTCTGAAAAATATTATGTATGCCATGTAATGTAATGTCTGATGCACATATAAATTGGGACTTTCACAAAACACTTCATTACTAGCCAAAGAACCCGAGATAAATTACATTGTAGTATAAGAAGAAGATTAGAGGGAATCATTTACCACTTTCACATACCTCACACAGATTCCATTGTTTTTGTATCCTCACTCAATGGTAATGATAGTTTACATGACCGACCTTGATGACATGAACAACATAAAAGACACCACTGATTAAAGATTCAACATGAATAAACTATCTTTTCCCTTAACCAATTTAACACTTTCTTGGCATATAGCTACATACATCGAACAGATCATGCAAAATCCTTGTTGAGTTTAATTTCCATATACTGTTGATGTAACCTTTCACTTTTCATAATCAATATGTATATGCCATGGATGATATATGATATATTGAAAGAAAAATATGAAAAATGCAGCATATACTAACCCCAAAACAGAAATTCTGGTAACTGGTATCAAAGACAGAAGAATTCTCTGCCTTCCCGAAATTCATCTCAGAGGAATTGGATTTATTTGAACTAGAACTTTCACTATAAGTCATGTAAGCAGATGAAGTTGAGGAATCAAAAGAAGCAAGAGAAGGGCCTCCATCCAATCCAATATCCGCTTGAAACATGTCTTCAAAAAGTTGTTGCAACTCCTCAAAGCTCTCCTTTCCATTTTCTTGTTATTTTACACATAAATTTATCTATTGTCTATGCCCCCAATAAACTTTTTTAACAAACTGTTCAGCAGAATATCAGACCTAGGATGTTCCTTTCAAAAACTTAAATTCTGATTTTAAAAAAAACACTAGAAATATTTGTGAAACTGCATCTTTATGTTGTCCAATAAATCTCAAGGCTTTTTTAAGTTTTATCATATATTCATTATATTTGTATCATTCACTACAAAAATTTCAATGTAGAAGTACAGTAAAGAATAAACTGCACAACTAGCTAGCAGCTATACTATAATATGATTAGGTTGAAAAGGTAGACAAGCACAACTAGGGTCCTGGTACTGATAGCAAGCACTATTCTTTTTACCTTTCAGGTGGGATAGTACTTCTGCAGAAGCTTTTAATTAAAAAAACATAAGGGAGACAGTGAATAAACACGCATATACATGGATAAACAAACTGATGAAAACTACATTTTAACATTGAATCTCACCAACACAAGCATATAATTAACTTTCAAATTAAACTCCAGGACAAAATGAACAACTGAAATCCTAAAGAGATATTTATGCTCACTCTTGAAGTAAGTCATATGCATACATATGGCTCCTCCGTAACGTCAAGAATTGAGTAAATATTAACTTTTAAAAATAATATTTACATAACTTTTAAAAAAAATACACTATCAGTGCTATATTATTTATTTTTAAAATGACCTCTCCATGTTTAATTGAACATTATTAATTATTAGTAATATAAACTTGTACTTTTATTCCTATATTAATGCGTATAGCATTGATATGTCGTCATGCTGATTGATTGTATAATTCATGTTAGTGGTATATATATTTATCCTTATGGATTTCGATTTTAATTATTATAGATAAAACTGTATACTTTTCAGCATTTTGTGTAGTGGGTGTGTGAGATTTTGCAATTTTGGTTCAGTTGGAAATGGATCTGATTGACTCTCAAGGAAGTTTTTTTTTTTTTTTTAATTTGGTTATACTTCATTCCACTCAAAATTACTTCCTTCATTTATTTATACTTCAAACTTCAAACCACAAGATCATAGGTGTAGCTACGTACCTAGCTAGGTTCTCTCTTTATTTTGAAGGATCTCTCTACACACACATGTCATGTGTGTGGTTGAGAACTTGAGATGTTTCCTTGCAAAGGTGAGGTTGAGAGGAATGTTGTCTAGCTCGAGGTCATGGAGGAGGAGGAGAGTTCCCAGCCATGGATATATCTCTTTGAGCCCATTTGGCTAATTTAGACTTGAATTTAGAAATGAGAGGCTCCCACACCAGCTGGCTAGAAGGATTAGCCCCAATAGGTAAGCCTAAATAGAGGAAAGGATATTCCAGCTGTCGACAGTGCAAAATATTGGCTGCTTCCAAAGACCAATTGACTCCACCCCCTATTATCCCAAACTGACTTTTAGCAAAGTTAATCTTTAAACTAGAAGCTAATTCATATCCTCTTAATAAGGCCTTTATAACATGAATATTCTCCCACACAGCCTCTCCTACAAAGACAGTATCATTAGCATACTGCAAAATGTTGATAGGCTCCTTTTTCTTTCCAACCAAGAAGCTTCTATAGAGGTTTTTGTGGAATGCTTGTCTCATCATACCAGTAATACCTTCACCTACAATATTGAATAGTAAGGGAGCTAGGGGATCCCCTTGTCTCAAACCCCTTGTAGGGAGAAATTCCTTAGAAGGGCTGCCATTAATCAAAATTCATATAGATGCTGAGTGGAGGCAAGCTGATATCCAGACCAGATATCACTTGTCTCAATCTATTTGCTAATAACTTAGCTATCACCTTGTACATACATCCAATCAAGGAGATTGGTCAGTAGTCATCAAATGACTCGGGGTGTTTGGTTTTGGGAATTGGAGCTATGAAAGAAGCATTACTGCCTCTAGGGAAGCTACCATGCACATGGAATTCATCTACAAATCTTCTGAAGTCAGTTTTCATCATTTCCCAAAATTCTTTAATGAATTTGAAGTTGAAGCCATCAGGTCCAGGACATTTGTCCCCATCACAACTCCACACTGCTTCTTTGATCTCCAAATTCGAAAAAGGAACAGCCAAAAACTCCCTCTGCTCCTGGTTTATTGAAAAGAATTGCACTCCATCAAGAGTGGGTCTACAAAACTGCTGCTCAGTAAATCTGTTAAGGGAAAAATTCACAGCCTCCTTCTTAACATCATTGGGGTTCTGAATCCATTCACCCTGAATGAGAAATCCTTGAAGACCATTATAATGTCTTCTGAAATTGATGACTTTATGGAAATAAGTTGAGTTGCTGTCCCCTTCTTTTAGCCATTTAGCTCTAGATTTCTGCCTTAATAAAGATTCATAAGCTGTTGAGGCCTCCCACAATTCTTGCTGTAATTCTCTCTTAGACTTTATCTCATCATCAGATAGGCTTCTATTAGATGCTAAATCCTCCACTTCATTGAGCTTCTTCTGAATTTTGTGGATCCCCTTATCATTTATGAATTGTGCAGTCTGCAAATGAAACAACTACTAGTACTATTGTAGACAAGTTTTCCTTCTCCATTACTCACGGAAAAAGCTAAACCCATTATCATTATGGTTCTTCTCTATTTGAATACTGGACAACCCTCATATTGTTGATAAAAGGATTTAAATACACTGTGGCTAATTTCTGTATGGTTTTTTTTAGGGTTATCATTTACTACTGCTAATTGGCGTTGCTGTGGAAGCGCTTTGATTATATCTTTGAAGCCTCGAACTCAGGTATTTATATTTTTGATTCGAAAACTAATTTGAAATTGTTGTTGTATGCATTACTGGTATATTTGTAACTTATGCTATGCCTGTCTACATGACCTTTCTTTCATTGGATTGATATGTTCATGCGTTCTGTATATATATGTTGTGACTGCCATTGCCGTTCTCTCTGTCTTGTATTATGTTTTTTTTTATCAGCAAAATTATAATTTGTATTGAAATAAAGTACCAGAGGTACTAATTACAAAGGTATGGACTATTATATGTAGTACATAAGTAGTCTAATAGGTCTACATGTGTAGTGTACAAGTATTTCTGAAACTATGTGCACTCTCTCTACAAAAACAAAAGCCTTGTCTAATATTACTTGACCACTGATTATAGTGGACTGTGAAGTCCTTCTCAAATTGTCTAAGCCAAGTCCAAATTATAAAGATAGCATTTTCAAAAAGCCGATTAGTATCAAATTCTGCATTTGCAAACAAAATTCTGTTTCTGAGCTTCCATATAGACCATGTTACTGGTAGCCACCAATACCTCCATCGCTTAGCCCTTAATCCTTCCATCTGGATAGAAATGTGCTGCATGAAGTGCTGTTTTGGGCTGAAGGGGAAAGCGCCTTTGATATTCATCCATGACATCGATTCCCACCAAATTGGTTGGATTTTGATGCAATGAATAAATAGGTGATCTGTATGTTCCTTTTTCGCAGATTCTGCTTTGTGGGCAGTCTGCCCCTGCATAATCTCCAAGCGAATACCGCAATTTTGCGAGGTATCTTTGTCTTCCATAGTTCCATACTCCAATCCTCCTTCTGGCCACCAGCAATTTCCTCCCATATCAGATTGTAGGCGCTGCGAGTTGTGTAAATCCCTGATGAATCTTCTATCTACTCCCAAATGTCAATTTGTTGTTGCTGTATGCTTTGTCCTTGTACCTCTCTAAGGAAACCGATGGCAGTATCAATTTCATTGTCAAAAAGCAGTCTTCTCCATGAAAAATTCCTTTCCCAGCCCGTGTCATTTTGAGTTCCCATCTGCCTAATGGTGTGATTCGGCTGTGAGGATTGTAGATGCAATTGGCTTTGATGTTTTGATGATGATCATGATGATGTGTTGCAATTGATGCAAATGGGCTTTTCAAGATTAAAATTCAAGACAAAACTTCAAGATTACAAGGCACAACATCAAGATGATCACTAGAATATTAGGAAGGGAATTCCTAATTGAATTAGCAAAGGTTTGACCAAGTGATTTAAAATAAAAAGTGTTTTTCAAAGGTTTTACTCTCTGGTAATCGATTACCAGAGGATGTAATCGATTACCAGTGGCCAAATACGTTTTATAACAACTATAAAAATTTGAATTCGAAATTTTAGACTGTGTAATCGATTACACAATTTTGGTAATCGATTACCAGCAGTTAGTAAACGTTTTAATTCAAATTTTAAAAGCTGTAATCGATTACACAATTACTGTAATCGATTACCAGACAGGAATTTCAGAAAAATAATATCAAGAGTCACAACTTTTCAAAGGCTTTACTCATGATCACCAATGGTCTATATATATGTGACTTAAACACGAAATTGCTCAGAGATTTTCAGTACAACAAAGTGTTTATCCTCTCAAAAAGCAATTTCATTTTATCCTCTTTAAGAATTCCTTGGCCAATTCAATTGCAATTCATTAAGGAATTAATTGAGTGCTCAATCTGTAAAATCCATCTCTTTCTAGAGAGATTTGTTCCTCTTCTTCTTCTCATTCTCTAAGGGATTAAGAGACTGTGAGTCTCTTGTTGTAAAGGATCTCTAAACACAAAGGAAGGATTGTCCTTGTGTGTTTAGAACTTGTAAAAGGAATTTACAAGATAGTGGAACTCTCAAGCGGGTTGCTTGGGGACTGGACGTAGGCACAAGGGTGTGGCCGAACCAGTATAAAACTGAGTTTGCATTTTCTCTTCCCTTAATCTCCTTTATTTATTATTGCTTTATATTCATATTCAAGTTGCTTCGTTTGAATTAATATTTAAGAAGATTGTCATTAAGGGAATTCATAACTTGAGTAAAAAGTGAAATAGATTTTTAATTAGGGGAAACAGTTTGGAATATCTTAATTCAACCCCCCCCTTCTTAAGATATCTGAGGCCACTTGTCTAACAAGGATATAATAAACAACCTGGGGTACCTTTCTGCTAGCGACTCCTCTTGATTAATCCACTTATCTGTCCAGAATCTAACTTTCTCTCCATCCCCCACCTTCCACCTCATGTTATTTTGAATAACCAGTTCCTGTTGAGATTGATTGAAAGCTTGTTTTACATCCCTCCACCAAACACATTGTTTTGCTGAATTTCCTGTTTCTTCAAGGTTCCTCCATCCACCATATTTGGAATTCAAAACTCTGGTCCACAGCTCACCATTTTGTTGCATTAATAGCCCCTATAGGTATGCCAAGATACACAAAAAGAAGAGTTAAGCAGCTGTAGTTCACACACACACACACACACAAACTGACTAAAACACACACATAGAAACACACTGACAAAAACACACACACACACACACTGACTGAAACACACACACTCACACACACACAGAAACACACACACACACAGACACACTCACACACACACACACACAGAAACACACACACACACACACACACACACACACACACACACACACACACACACACACACACACACACATACACAGCCACACACCCCCCCCACACACACACAGAAACACACACACACACATACACAGCCACACACACACACACAGAAACACAAACACACACACACCCACTAGTCTCCGCACTCAACAATTTTCTGCCTACTCTCCACACTTGCCTTAATATTAGAGCTGACAAAGGAATTGCCTTTGGATGGCACAGACCCTCATGATACACACACACACACGTATGCCCAACTACAATAATAAAGCATAAGCACCCTTGAAACCCAACATTTGAAATTACTTACATAAACAACTACTGATGTCTATATTTGTTTGAGATTGAATTTTACCTTTTGTATGTTCTTGTATGTGATCAGTGTAATATTCTATATAAACAACTGTTGTTCATGGTGAGTGAACCTTAGATTCCCGTTTGAGACTGAATGCAATGACTCTTGCGGACAGTTTGCATAAATCATTGTATTTAGTCTTGAATTGTCC
>NC_016088.4:34893905-34895476 GCF_000004515.6 Glycine max | reverse complement strand
GTGAAGGTTATCGTCGGCCCGAGGCAGGGTCGCAAGAGAATTTCTGTTCAATGCATTTCAACTTGTTCTCTGAGTGCATACTTGATTATCGAGAAATTCATTTGACCGATGTCATGTCGTGTACTTGGAGACCAATGCGAAATGCTGCAGAAATTTAGTCAAATTTTTGTAAATAATGGTAACCCTGACGTTTGAGGCTAACATAAAAGACAGTCTTCCTAAATGGGATAGGGCCACACCTATAAATAAAAAAGTGAGATTTGCATGCATGGATTTGCTTAGATGGATCGAAGTTGGATCAATCAAAGTCGCATGAGCCCAGAATATGAGGATGGCGTCGAGCAGTTTTTGCAATTTGCTTTAGAAAGAGGTTGACCGAATGAAGAAGGAAAATATTATTGTCCTTGCATCAACTGTTTGAATGGAAGACGACAACTACTTGACGACATACGAGACCATCTATTGTGTGATGGGATGAAGAAGAATTACACGACGTGGATATGGCATGGTGAAGTGACTGACATGCAAAGTAGGTCCCAATCTGAACCGTTTGATGTAGAAATGGGAGATCGCTTGGAGGACATGATTCGTGACCTTGGACAAGAGTGTTTTCAAGAAGCACACGCCCCTGTTTATGAAGGATTGCAGAATGATTCAAAGAAGCCTTTGTATACGGGGTGCAAGAATTCCTTAACCCTGTTGTATGCGGTGTTAAGTCTGGTTAATGTGAAGGCCAGGTATGGGTGGAGTGACAAAAGTTTCACCTCACTGCTTGAGGTAGTGCACAATTTGCTTGCAGAGGACAACACGCTGCCTAAAAGTTACTATAAGGCGAAGAAGATACTGTGTCCCATGGGTATGGAGTGTCAGAAGATTCATGCTTGCCCCAATGATTGCATACTCTACAGGCATGAATTCCAACAAATGTCCAAATGCCCTGTGTGTGGGACTTCGCGGTACAAAGTGAAGGATGACGAGGAAAACAATTATGATGAAAAGTCACAGAGGGGCCCGCCAGCAAAGGTTTTGTGGTATCTTCCAATCATTCCAAGGTTTAAGCGTCTTTTTGCTAACGAAGACGACGCAAAAGACCTAACATGGCATGCAAATGGAAGGATTTCTAATGGAATGGTCCGTCATCCGGCTGATTGCTCCCAGTGGAAGAAGATTGATGGTTTTTATCCGGATTTTGGGAATGAGCCAAGAAATCTTAGACTTGGACTAGCCAGTGATGGAATGAATCCATATGGCACCTTAAGCACTCAACACAGTTCATGGCCAGTTCTGCTAGTAATTTACAATTTGCCTCCTTGGTTATGCATGAAGCGAAAATACATGATGTTGTCTATGATGATATCGGGCCCAAGACAGCCAGAAAATGACATTGATGTTTATCTAAGTCCGTTGGTTGAAGATCTGAGAAAGTTGTGGGACGAGGGGGTTGTAGTGTTTGATGCGTTTCGCAAGGAGACCTTTGAAATGCGTGCAATGCTTTTTGGTACATTAATGACTTTCCAGCATATGGGAATCTCAGCGGGTACAGTGTAAAAGTCATCATGCATGCCCCATCT
>NC_016088.4:34889743-34893805 GCF_000004515.6 Glycine max | reverse complement strand
AGTCAACTATGTGACAAAGGCTATCTAGTATCATTTGATTCTCAGAAATGTCTTATAGAACATAAGCATGACATTAATATAAAGCATGTAGGACATAGAGTCAATAATGTTTACATGATAGACTTAAGCATAAAACAAGAAAACAATCATTGCTTTCTTAGTAAAGATGATGATCCATGGTTATGGCATAAAAGAATTGCTCACATAAACATGGATCACTTAAATAAATTAATTTCAAAAGATTTAGTAGTTGGTTTGCCTAAATTGAAATTTGAAAAAGATAAATTATGCGATGCATGTCAAAAGGGCAAACAAACAAGAGTCTCATTCAAATCTAAAAATGTTGTTTCAACCACTCGACCATTACAGTTATTGCATATGGATCTATTTGGTCCATCTAGAACCATGAGTTTTGGAGGAAATTACTATGCTTTAGTTATAGTTGATGATTTCTCTAGATATACTTGGACATTATTTATTACACATAAAAGTGATTCATTCCATGCATTTAGGAAACTTGCTAAAGTCATACAAAACAAGAAAAATCTCAAGATTGCATCCATTAGAAGTGATCATGGGGGTGAATTTGAAAATAAAGATTTTGAATTATTTTGTGATGAACATGGTATTGAACATAATTTTTCTGCACCAAGAACTCCTCAACAAAATGGAGTTGTTGAGAGGAAAAATAGGTCATTGGAAGAAATTGCAAGAACTTTATTAAATGATACTTATCTTCCAAAGTATTTTTGGGCTGAAGCTGTCAATACTGCATGTTACATCATGAATAGAGCCTTGATAAGACCTATTTTAAAGAAAACCCCATATGAGTTATTTAACGGTAGAAAACCTAATATTTCTCATCTACATGTTTTTGGGTGCAAGTGCTTTGTACTTAATAATGGTAAAGATAATCTAGGAAAATTCGATGCAAAATCTGATGAAGGCATTTTTCTTGGATATTCCTTACAAAGCAAAGCATATAGAATATATAATAAGAGAACTATGAATATAGAGGAATCCATTCATGTTACCTTTGATGAATCTAATGCTATATTGTCAACAAAGAATATGCTAGATGACATTGCAGATTCTTTAGAACATATGAACATTCATGAACAAGATTCCAAAGGAAATGACAAAGGAAACAATGAAGATCCTCCAGAAGAAGGCAAATCCAATGATGTACTCCCAAGAGAATGGAAAACTTCAAGAGATCATCCCCTCGATAACATTATTGGTGATATCTCAAAAGGGGTAACAACTAGACATTCTCTTAAAGATTTATGCAATAATATGGCTTTTGTATCTATGATTGAACCTAAAAATATAAAAGAAGCCATAGTAGATGATAATTGGATCATTGCCATGCAAGAAGAACTAAACCAATTTGAAAGAAACAATGTATGGAAATTAGTAGAAAAACCTGAAAATTATCCTGTTATTGGAACAAAATGGGTTTTTAGAAATAAATTAGATGAACATGGTATAATTATTAGAAATAAAGCCAGGTTAGTAGCAAAAGGGTATAATCAAGAAGAGGGGATAGACTATGAAGAAACATATGCTCCTATTGCAAGATTAGAAGCCATTAGAATGCTTTTGGCATATGCATCCATAATGAACTTTAAACTTTATCAAATGGATGTTAAGAGTGCCTTTCTAAATGGCTTAATTCAAGAAGAGGTATATGTTGAACAACCCCCTGGTTTTGAAATTTCTGATAAACCAAACCATGTTTATAAATTACAAAAGGCTCTTTATGGTTTGAAACAAGCCCCTAGGGCATGGTATGAACGATTAAGTAATTTTCTTCTTGAAAAAGAATTCTCCAGAGGTAAAGTGGATACCACATTATTCATAAAGAGAAGGCATAATGATATTTTGTTGGTTCAAATATATGTTGATGATATAATTTTTGGATCCACTAATGATTCATTGTGCAAGGAGTTTTCCCTTGATATGCAAAGTGAATTTGAAATGTCAATGATGGGAGAACTAAAGTACTTTCTGGGATTACAAATCAAGCAAACTCAAGAAGGTATATTCATCAATCAATCCAAATACTGCAAGGAATTGATCAAAAGATTTGGGATGGATAGTGCAAAACACATGTCTACACCGATGAGCACTAATTGTTACTTAGATAAAGATGAATCTGGTCAGTCTATAGACATAAAACAATATCGAGGTATGATCGGATCTCTTCTTTATTTATCTGCTAGTAGACCTGATATTATGTTTAGTGTATGCATGTGTGCTAGGTTTCAATCCAACCCCAAACAATCACATCTAAGTGCAGTAAAGAGAATCATGAGATATCTATTAGGAACAATCAATTTAGGATTATGGTATCCTAAGAATTCAACATGTAACTTAATAGGATATTCTGATTCTGATTTTGCCGGATCTAAAACTGATAGAAAAAGTACAAGTGGAACTTGTCAATTTATTGGATCGGCTCTTGTCTCATGGCATAGTAAGAAACAAAACAGTGTTGCTTTATCTACTGCTGAAGCGGAGTATATCTCTGCCGGTAGTTGTTGTGCACAAATTTTATGGATGAAGCAACAATTATCTGACTATGGCATCATTCTTGATCGCATACCTATTAAGTATGATAATACTAGTGCCATAAATCTATCCAAAAACCCAGTTCAACATTCAAGAACTAAACATATAGAGATTAGACACCACTTTCTTAGAGATCATGTCTTAAAGGGAGATTGTGTTTTAGAATTTGTTGATACTAAGAATCAACTTGCTGATATTTTCACTAAACCTCTCCCCAAGGAAGTGTTTTTCTCTATTAGAAGAGAATTAGGTCTCTTAGATGTAAGAGATTTAGAAAAATAGGAATTGATTGGTTGGTTGATTGATTGATTGATTGGTTGATTTACTTTTTACCTTTTGATTGTAGATTATTTTGTTTGATCTTGTTTTGAATTCTTGTTTTTATGATAGAATTTATGATTTCTTGTGTATATAGTAATTGAATGATTGAATTTAGTGTATTAGTAGTGAAAATTAGTCATATAGGATGTATTTGAGCATAAATATAGATATTCTCTTAGAAACTAGCCTAGGATAGGCTCTGGTAATCGATTACCATCCAGTGTAATCGATTACACATGAACAGGCAGCCTGTAATCGATTACAACATCCTGTAATCGATTACCAGAAGGCTTATTGGGCCTGTAATCGATTACCAATACCTGTAATCGATTACAATGCGTCATCTTCTATAAATACTCACGAAATCAGAGCTGCTGCGCAGCCAAAGCTTCCTCCACGCTTTCCTCCATACCTAGAACTTCAAACCTTCGATTCTCACTCGATTCTTCACCAAATCACGTCCCGTAAAGCCCAATCTTCCTCTTTTTCACTCCTTTTTCACTTCCACCGATCAAAATCCAGAAAAACTTCATCAAATGGCAGAGCCATCAAAGAAGAGAAAGGGATCATCCTCCACCGCTACCGCTGCTGCCCATCGCCGTCACGGCCCATCCGGAGCACCCACAGCACCTATTCCTCCTTCTTTGTCATCTCCAAGATCATCAACATTGTTTTCATCCGATGATCAACGTCTACGGTACCTTTCTCAGTTTTCTTCTAGAATAATCTTAGACCCTAAGTACCTAGACGTAGAGTTCTTTAATGATGAAACGTTTGATTGCTATCAAGTGTTTCAAAATTCTGGTCTTGTTGATTTCATGTCATTTAAATTGCCATATTATCCTGAACTTGTAAAAGTCTTCTACTGCAATTTAAAAATTCAGGATGGTATTATTATGTCTGAGGTGCATGGTACTTCTATGGTCATTGATCAGTCACTTTTCTTTTCTTTGACTCATTTACCCAGTCAAGGTGCACCTTTTGAGGGCACCATTGTTGATGACTGGAAATTCGATTATTCGAGTCATGATGCTCGTCGCATGGTCTGCAATGATCAAGCTGACATGACCGGTAGATTGTTGGCCGGGTCATTAACTTTTGATAATCGCATCATGCATTATATCATTGTTAGAATTTTGCTTCCTCGGTCTCAAATTAGCACAAATC